>NC_052475.1:22408679-22480339 GCF_009730915.1 Dioscorea cayenensis subsp. rotundata | reverse complement strand
TTGGGGTTAATTGGGCCAACCCAACTTGGGTCCTTCTTATGTGTGGGTCACATGGGTAAGTAACTTAACTTACTTATCTCTCACATAAAAGAATGAAGAAAAATAAATTAGTTTAAAAACAATAAAAAAGGTGAAGAAAGAAAGAAGAGAGGGTTTTTGAGACGGTGGTGGTTTTCTCAATCCTCTTGCTCAAGAGAAGGTGTGACCTGGTGGTTTGCAGTTGGTGCTCAGCTGGTAATTCTTTTATTTCCTCGTATTCATCTTCGTGATGATGCTGATATATGTAAAAGAGTGTGTTACTCTTATGTTATGTGATCCTCAGTGAGTAGAGAAGGCTTGTAATTTATTGTTGATATAGTGGAAGATTGTAGGACATTTTGTCCGGGTTGGTTTCCGCCTGCGAGGGGTTTCCTAATTTTTCGATTGTTCTTGTCTTCGTATGCGAATTTCCCATGGTGGTCTCACTTGTTTTTGGGTGAATTTTGTTTGCAAGAATGCGAAGAATCGAGATTATTATTGTCCAACAAGAGTTTACATTGGCTATTTTTGGAAATAGTAAAAATGAGCAAGTAAAAGAAGAGCTGTTTTACTCTAAGGAGGTGAGGTAGCAATTTTATCTTTGTAATAATGTTGCGTTGGAAAGCAAGAATATCACGTCGGTATTATGAAATTTTATAAATTTTACTTTGATAGGTGGAGGTGAAATGTAATAGGGCGTGACCTCACGCCCTTTGCTTTGCAATATCATTAAAACGGTCATTTACTCAAAATCCACTTTACAAGAGTAGATTAAGTGGCACTTTTCTAGCATAAAAAGTTGGGAAAAATCAAACCCTTCACTAAAATGAATGTAGATTGTATCAATGGAAAATTTTTTAATCACAACAAAATAATTAAATAATTAATTTGTCATTAAACTAACCTTCAAAATGCATAGTTGTCTTTACTATTTCTCAAGTCCTCCTGTTAATCAAATTCACGAGGGCAACAATGTCAAGTCACATGTAAATTGTTTATAATTTACTTAATTTAATAAACTCCTACTATTAAAAGAAACTACTGATAACATACATAGCATAGATTCATGTGCAAAATATGAGAAGCATAACTAATCAAAGATGAATTAAAAATTAGGTGTCTCATTTAAGTAATTTTATATAAGTGTAGAAAAATTAATAATCACATAATAATTAACATTATTTATTATAGATTATAACTTCGAGATTTTTCTTCATGCATGATAATTTCTCTTTAAAAAATAGACTAAAATTACTTTTTATTTTTTAATTGATTTCACATCACATATATAAATATAAATTTGGGTGAAAGTACAACAATGACCTCGTTAACATTTGTCATTAAATATCAAGTTAATATTAAACTAATATTTGAAAATGCATTAATCTTGCCTTCTATTTTGTTATTTTCCAAGTCCTTTCTCTGTCAATCAAATTTACAAGGACAACAATGTTAAATTAGCAAATAAAGTTTCATAAATTTTATTAATTTAATGAATGATGCCATTAAAAGAAACCTATTATGAAGAATACAGGAAATATTTATCAGAAAATATCATAAGCACATTCATATATAATACGTGATTAGTTTATTAATTAACAAAAATGAATTGAACATTATGATATCTCACTCAAGGAATTTCTATATAACATAGCAGAAAAATTAATAATAGGCAATAAGCAATATAATTGCTTTAATTGATTTTTCATTCCATGCATAAATATAAATTTGGATGACAGAACAACAATGACCCCAACCGATTCATTAACTTTTGTATATTGAAAATTTTGTCCAGTATAAAAACAAAAAAAAGGTTAAACATGCTTCTTCTGGGCTATTTATCAAGAAAAACTAATATTATTTATATTAAAAAAATACTATCATGTAATGCTAGATATCAATAAAATTTAAAATGACACTTAGGGCTTAGAAAAAACAACAAACCAAAATAACAAGAGAAAGAACTCCTTTGTATCATTAGTTCATTCTATATATATATTTGTTTGAGAGTAAATCAAGATTGGCTATAAACTCTCAAAAGAGCCAGCTCTTTATCATTAGGGTTAGACAACCACCAAAGCAGGCAATGAAGTATCTAGCTAGGCGCCCCCCCCTATAGATAAGATTGGGAGCAATCGATCTCAGCAGTTAGGCTATAGCTATTTTTGTGGGAGTCAAAACTCCTCTCGATCAGAGTCAAATTCACTCATGTTAACTCAGTGTTGTCCATTCTCCTTACATATTGGATGCCTATTTTCAAGTTACTGAGTTAGGTCATCAAAGCAATTAACAAAATAAAAAGAGATTTTCCACTAGTTTGGGGCATATATTGACATGACAGACTCCGAGTTGGTAGGATGGAGGAGTATATGCAAGGAGGTTGGGGTATACTTCATTTTTAAGATTTCAATAACCTTAGAAAATAGTGGTGGAAGATATCGACAAATCAGCCCCAATGCAAGTCTCAAGTTATCTGATTAACTACTACAGCACCAGTTAACCTAGATCTCTTCGCTAAGTATCCCAAAAGTGTCTCTTTTTTCTTAAATGGGATCTTGAAGCATGTGCTTGCATTCACAACATGTATAACTCGAATCTTAAAAGGCAAGGCATCCACCATTTTCTAAAGGGATCGTTGGTTGAAGGGAGGAGCCGCGATGGATAGATAGCTATAAGAATTCAAGAAAGCACTCCACCCTCTAGCCACAACTGAGAACTATGTGACATCAGTTGAACTAAGTTGTTTGATGCTCCATGACCAACTATTACAGTAGACAACTTGATCTTGGAATCCTCTCACAAAAGTTGTGACTCTAAATGGTGTTATCTCACTAAATGGAGTTTTCTTGGTTAAGTCTTTCTACAAATTTTTAAACGATAGCGGCCAATAATGTAACATCACTCGAACTATTTGTAAAAGTGGTTGTCCTCCGAAAACTAATATCTTCGTATGGCTAACCTTGAATAACAAGATTCTGATGTTGGAAAATTAGCTAAGAGACAATGTAATAAACTGTCGACAACAACCATGTGTTTTCTATCACTCAGACAATGAGTCAGTGGATCACTTCTTAATCTAGTATCCTTTTGTAGAGCATTTGGAATCACCTGGACATCGTTCTCAGCCTACCCATATACCTTAGCTTTATGAATGTCTCATGGGGGAAAAAATAGCGACTTAAGATTTGACCTCCACATAGAGATATCTAAGACTTCCTAATTAGAGCCATCCTCTAGTATATTTGGCTTGAAAGGAACTCCTGCATTTTGTAGCCATAAGAATTGCTCCTCTTATGTGATTATTAAGAAGATTATTTATATGTTCCTTTTTATGAGTATCTACAGCTCATGAGGTAAAAAGGCCAAGGGAAGACATTACCCTCAACAAATCAAGAAGAGCCTAGAGTAATTGAGGCCTTGCATGCCAACCACGGCGAGGACGATCAGTGAAGATGAGTGATTCAACTTTCTTTAAGTGACTTCTGACTTATTGCCACCTTGTGGAACCTCTTCCCATGCCCTTGTCCCCCATCCTCTTTTTTTTGTCTTTTCTTATCTCCATATGTTTTAATCAGCTTTTTGCTTTCTATCCACTGCTGGTGGACCACGCTATTTGTAATTTGTTTATCGTTTTTTAATTTGATTTGTATGGTTTAAAAATAAATAAATAAATAAATAAATAAATAAGAGAACTCGGTGGTGAATTACATTGTATGTGTCAAATCTACTTAGTTCAAATGGTTAGAGACATTAACTTGAGTCTATCGTGCAGATGCGTGAGTGCAGTGGGCTCAAAACCCAATCGAGTATTTAATCTGCAGGGCGATATCAAAGGCATCCTTTACTCATCCGCTCAACGCGTGCGGCGTGTTCAAACATTAACGCCGCTGTGAGATCCTTAATGATGCTAAGGCGATTAACTCAAACATAATAGAGATACTAAACGCCTTCGTTGAAAAAAAATTACATGGTATGTATTAATTAATTTTGATTTAAATTAAACATTATTTTATAATTTACAATTCTTAGATAAAATATTGATGCATATTATCCAATTAATTTTTTTTAATATACTTTAAAAAAATCTCTTTCAAGCAATTTTATCAATACCAATCTTTGAGACGACCAAAACATTTAAGCTCTTTTTTTACACAATATTGAAATCTATCGTACATCAATCATTTTTAAATTTTTAATATCACTAAACAACATGAGAATTTTTAAAAATTTAAAGTTTTTAATTTTCATTATATATTTTATTTAAATTTGATTTAATCACTATTAATAAAAATTAAATATTTAAATATCAATGTATTTTTTTATATAAATTTATTTTTCTAATATATATATATATATATATATATAAGAAGGTAAAAGATACAACCTTAAACTCGTTATTGACAATCGGAGTCAATTTTTGAATTAATTTGTGTATTTGCTTGCGTTGCTCAATCCGAGTCAATCGAGGAATTAAATTGTCCTTTTGCTTGCGTTGCTTTTTGCAAATATTGCAAACTGCATGGCATTCAGATAATATATTTTCATTAAGCAAGTTAAATTTAAATACCTAATTTTCCCAACAATACTTTTTTTAAAAAAATAACAACATTTTTAACACAATTTAACTTATTATCTAGAATTATAATATTTATTCTTCTGGCCATACAAAATTAATATAAAAATAGGTAATTAACTAATTATTGCCTATAGAATGATACGATGAAGAAGTTGTTTTTAAAACCTTTGCCCATTGTAGTTACACGCAATAATAATAATAATAATAATAATATTATTATTATTATTATTAATTAATTAATTAAAAATTTTAAAAAACTAGTTTAGCGGTTGACTAAAAAAATCTAAACCGCCAAAATGACTATATTCAAGTTCTTTTTCTTTTTACTTTTAGCCTCAAAATGAATATTTTTATTTTTAATAATTATAATAACCATGTATTATAGGTAAGACATCAAAAAATATTTTATGTACCTTGATTGGAATTTACAAAAATTTATGTGAAAAATTAACTTGTTTTCTAAATACATATGCACAAATATTGTTTTTGGGTGTTAAAAAAACATTTTATGTTCTTTAATTTGTGCTTATTATGATAAATGAATATACAAATGATGCTCAGTAATGAAGAAGATGTTGACCTTTTGGGTTCCTTGATCATGATGTACTGTTCCAAATGTGTCTTTGCTTGTCCTGCCAATGCAATAAACTACAAAAAATAATAATAATAATAATAAATAAATAAAAACCATAGATTTAAAAAATATTTGATTTTAAAGTTTTGATCCAATTACATTAGCAAATGAAGTATAAAAAGAGAATAAAAACCTTCATTATTGTTGGAGAAAGGTTTGTTTTAAATTTTTATTCAAAATATTATTTTCTAAAATAGTAAACCACATGCCAGATTATATATATAGTTCATTCTAAATATCAAGCATATGTTGAATTTCTTTTTGTTTTAACTATGTTGCTTATGTAATTGGTTATTCTTTAAATAACTAACTTATTAATTATGAAATATATTAAATTTTTTGCATTGCAAAAACTTATTTATACATGAGGATTAATTAATAAACATATGCATTTCATTCATATACAAAATCTGCCATCATGTATGTCAATTTTTTTTTATTATTATTATTTATAAAGGTGACAAGTGCCGTCAAAAAGATATGCAGGTATATATGGAGCTACACCAGTTTTAATACCATATGGACCCTCTAAAAATTTATCATATGGAGTGGATCTAATATATAAGACAATGACGGTTTTTTTCATGCGCCTGATTTATTATATTATGAACTATAAGTTATGATAATAAATTCTCCATGTCATAAATTTTTAAAGGGGTGAAAATACGGTCCCTCCAATAGGGAACCCAACAAACAGTAAATGAATAGTGTAAAGTATTTTTTTAGTATAATATATTATTTGCACAATATTATACAGTATTAAGGCCAAAGGGTTTCAATCTTATAGTTGCCCATTCACCATTCTAATGAGGTGCTACTACCAGTAATTCCCATCATATTATTTGTTTCTTAGTTTCATACCATTTTTTTATTAATTCTTTTTACATAAGTATTATTTTTTTAGAATAGCTTTTTGAAGATATATTTAAAAAAATTATTTGTATATATAAATATATTTTAAAATTAAGCGTGAATGAGAACACAGTGCTCTTTGCATATTAATGGGATATTTTTATAAGCATTATTGAAAAAGTTTATAATTTCACATCGATGAATTAATAATCACTAATAATGCTTATTACTTGTGTGATATATAAATATTTATGTATATTGATTTTGCAACAAAACCAATGTAGAAGGTTTTATGATCATTCAATTTTTTTTATTTAAGTTGTAATGATATTCTATGTCTAATTTAGATACAAAATACATTTTGTTTTTATTGCTCAACTATCTCAGTAAACAATGAATGATGTATAAACAGTATATATATATATATATATATAGGGGTGGACATGGGTCGAGCGACCCATGGGCTGGCCCGAACCTAGCCCAAAAAATATAGGGCCTGGGTTTAGAAAGTTAGCTCAAAACCCGGGTTGGGACTCAAATGTTTTACTGATTGAATTTTTAAATGGGTTTGAGTCAAATGAATTTTGACCCTGACCCGACCTCGACCCGACTCGAATAAATAAATAATATATATCATATATTATTTATAATATATATAATTATATATATAAAAATAGTAATAGGCTTGAAAAAGAGTAAACATTTATAATACTTATGTTAGATAAATGTTTGAAAAACATTTTTAGGGGTTAGTAGTAGTAGTTTTATTTAGTTATTTTAATTATTTCATAAAAAAATTATTTATTTTTTTTGGGTCGGGTCAATCTGGTCCCAGCCTAATGACAATCAAACTGGGTCGGGCTTTGGATCAAAAACATCTAGCTCGAACATGACCCCGATCCAAATTACACTGAATATATGGGTCAGATATTTGAGTCTCAGCCCTGCATCTGACCCGACCCACTGCCCATGTCCACCCCTAATATATATATATTACACATACCAAAAAATCATAATCTAAAGTTGTAATCAAAATTTTAATTCGATAGATGAATTAATATTATTAAAAAAAAATATTGATAAAAGTTATGAAAAAATTGCAATATTTAATCACTAACTAACCTTTCGAAGTACAACGCTGTTATCAAAAATACTGCTAGGATTCAATTTTTCTACCTTCTCACATTCCTTCTCAGCCTCTTCATATTTCCCCTGTTAATCATATTTGCAAGGACAAGAATGTAAAATCACAAATAAAAGTTTATTCATTTAATTTAATTATTAGTTTTGATAATATAATATTTTATTAATGACTATTCATGACAAAAAGAATACAACTGTGAAATAATGATTATTAATTTTGAAAATATTATAGTTAGGTTAATCCGTTAATGTTTTATTATTTCATCAAAGAAAAATTATCATCATACTATATTGGATATGAAGATAAAGTCGAAACAAACTAAAAATATACTTTATTTTATTTTAAATATTTTTTTATAATGGCAGAAAGAATTAATATAGCTAAAATTAGTATACTATAAATATATAGCTTTATTAGTTACTTCAATATCAAGTTGTGACTTGTGAGGGCTTTTATCATAAATGAAACATATACCACAACCATTGTTTTAATTGACGTCATTGAATATATACATATTAATTATACCGTTATATATACATATAAATTCAATTTTTCACTCTTACATCTAGGGGTGAGCAAAACCGGGTACCCAACCCGGTTTTTAAAACCAGATCGGGTACCCGGTTTTTCGGATCGGCAAAAGCTTGACCAGATCCGATCCCGGGCTTTAAACCGGATACTAAAAAATCGGGTACCGGTTTAAACCGGATCAGATATCGGATATCCGGATCCAAATTAAGTTTCATCTACTCCATGGATTTTTTTTATATAACATCAACATTCATAAAAAACAAATATGAGAAACTCAGTAACTTTATAAAAGAGGATTAAAACCTTACATTATTCTCCCCACAAAAAAATTCAAAAAAATAATAAAGAGTTTCACCGATCTTAGACATAAAAGATTTGAAAAATTTTTTTTCCTTTTACTTTTTAACCCTATAAGAGTTTAAATTTATTAATATGTATATATATATATATATATATATAATAATGTAACTATATAAGTAATTCTTTAAGTATTTAAACAAGGGATTTTAATTTTTTTTTTCTACTTACGTCCTTGTAAAATTTTAAATTTATTAATATATATATATAATAAATTTAAATTTTATATGGTCTAAAAAGTAAAAAAGAAAAAAAATTATCTTAGAGGACGTAAGTAGAAAAAAAAACTATATGGTTTAAATTTATTATATCTAATTATATATCTATATCTAATTATATATATATATATATATATATATGAATATATTAAAAACCGGATCGGATTCGGATACCCGGTTTTTAATTTCTCCCGACCCGTATCCGATCCGGTTTTCACCTTAAAAATTCGGACCGGGTACCCGACCCTCTTTTTCGGATCGGGTACCCAAAAAATTTGGGTAAAAAAACCGGATATCGGATCGAATCATCGGATCCGGATTTTTTTATCACCCCTACTTACATCATATCATTCTCTTATGCAAAGAATGAAAAAGTAACAACAAAAATTAAATAATAATATTATCACATAATAATTTTAATATACTTTATTTTTATTAAAAAAATTATTAGTAATATTCACAATATAAACAAGCGGCCCCTCGACTTCATACTTTAAATCCTTAGTTATGCTCAAGGAGATTTTAACTTAAAATTTTTTTTTTTCAGAAAAATCAATAGTACTACCTCTTGTCTATTGTGTGATGGTCTTGAATTTACATATTTATAGATACAATTTGTAATGAAAAATATATTGAACTATTCTCTTAATAATTAATATTATATAATAATATTGTGTATCTATATATATTTGCATGATGGAGTGAGGATTAGAGAATTACCTCCTCTATAAATTGGTCGACAACTTTTAATCCACATAAGTAATTTTTTCCCGAGGCTGCTCTCACTTTTTCCAATTCAATGTCAGATGAATCCTAAGCATAAATACAAGCAAAATATTCTTCAATTAAATATTTTTAAAATTGAGTAAATTTTATGAACTTTATTTTTTTAAAAAAATGGATAAATCATATCTATAAAGCAAAGAATTCTATAAATTTTAGGCTTGTCAATTATTTCAGTCAAATTTTTTTTGCATTTTAGCACAAATTTTTTCACCTCAAAAAAATTATTGATGTGTGAAGAAGGATTTTAATTTTGCATATCATCCCTATAGTACCAGAACTAATATTTATGTTTTTTTCTCAATTTAAAATTTAAAAGTTTGATTTGGAGAATTTTTCATATTTATTTTAAAACATTACAGATCATGTTTTGAAAGACAACCAACGATCTGATAAATTAAGCTAAGCTAAGAACAAAAACCAATCACAGAAAAGCTAAAAAAACATTTTTTTTTTATAATTAAAATATTATTAGAAAGTTGCTTGTATCACATGATACTAATGACTGAATAATATATTTATTTTAATAATTTAATTTAAATAATATGAATTGATTATTTATTCTTCTGGTTGTTATTTCTAAAATTATCCTTAATTATTTCAGAAAAAAATTATCCTTAAAGTTATGTTAATGAAAACAATATATATTCAAACAAATTTTCTATTAAAAAAATTATAAAATAAGAAAGTCCCACAGATCAGCTTTTGTACCATTAAATTAGAAATTCTTTGGTAATTTTGTAAAAATTAATAAATCATCTAATTAAATGCATATGATTAAATCATTACTTCTATAATAACACACACAAACACAGATATATATATATATATATATATATATATATATATGCCAGCTATCAATGAATGCATAATAAACAATTATCAAAAGTATATGAAATTAATAGAACAAAACCTTTGATAGGTTGATTGCCACCCTCATCAGCATATCAAGCTTTTCCAGCGAGTCAGCGAGAGATTTATCTTGTTTTGGATACTTAAAATTTTCAAAGACTTGGCTCATGAAGCCAAAATTTGGCACCGGGCTCATGATCTGTGCTTCATATCTTCTTGACATAACACTGATAACACACAAGCCTACAACAACTCCAATGATCACTTTTCCTGCAGGTTTATTCCCTGTGCTGATTTTTCCCCTCTTGTCACTCTCCGGAAGAGATGCTTGGTTATAAATGATTTGATGCAATTCACCATGAGTACGAGATCGTATTTTAGTCGTCGTAGCTAAAAGAGGAGGACTGTCATGACGGCGCAAAAATGGACTACTAGTGTATCTTCCTTGGAGAGTTAGAATGCCGGCAATGGTAATAGGACCAGTGCATGGCATTGGGATGGAGAGTTTGGTGATGGCCATGGTTATGTTTTGTGATTGTGGATTGTTTTTGTTTGTTATAAATGTTTGATGAATATGATGAGATGAGAATGGAAATTATAAAGTAAAAGTGCTTCTCTCTTCTTTGTTTGATACCTTTCTTTATTTTGTTTGTTTGTTTTTCTATTTAAAAAAATTATTTTCTTTATTGCTTTATATCTTTAGTGAAGTGTAAGTTTAGTCTTTATCTCAATATTCTTCTTGAAGGTACGTGTGTGTGAGAGGTATCAAATGATCAGGTTTGTGTCTTTTGTAACAAAAGCTGAGTGTTGTCTTTATATGCAAATTGTATTTTGAATTTTTATATGCAAATTGTTTATTAGCGGCTCGTGTTAAAAATAATGTGATTGGGTTGTGTTTGGCAAACCGGAAAGATAATTAGAAAAATAGACACTCATGGAGTCTATTGCTTCAGGCAGGGCCAGTTTTTAGTACTGTAAATTGAACCACAGCCAAAATTATAAAAATAAATAAATAATTTTTATTAAATAATAAATTATACAATAAAAATAAAAAATTTAGATATAAGATAAATCAAAGTTTTATATTTAAAAAAAAATTTAAGATTGTTACCTGTATAATTATGTGAGCAAAAGGGGTGTTGAACATTGGCAGAGAAATGTAGACCTATTTTAATAAAAAAATTCTGTTTATAGTTTTTTCTTGAAAAAGTGGCTAAACTAAAACTTAAAAGAAAAAAACATATTGATAATATGATTTACAGGCCAAAAGATAAAATTATATTATAAAATAAAGGGGCTTTTACAGGTGTACCCCTAAAAAATTTTAAAATTACATATTTGCCCCTGAATAAAAGTTAATTGCATACATACCCTTGAATAATATACATAATTGCGTATATACCCTTGGGATTCAAATTAGTTGAAAAACCATCTATTAACAAACAACAAATATATAAAATTATCATTATATCATTGCATATATACCCTTGAAAAGTTTTTTTTAAAGTTGTACAAGGGTTATTTTGGACCTTTTGTATATCTTAATCCAAGTTATAACCATAGTTAATCAAGTTTGATTACCGGAATCTAACAGTAAAGGCATATCCGCAAATACCTATATTTTTCAGGGGTATATATACAATTATGTTTTTTCGGAGGATAAATATGCAATTATAGAATTTTTGAGGGGTTTATAACCAATTCTCCCTAAAATAAATAAATAAATATGCAACTAATGGCATTTGCACTGAAAAAGAAGAGTCATTTCACAAGAAATACACTGATGATGGATTGCTGAGTTCAGAAATTACTCCCATGGAGTTATAATAACAATAATAATAACATTAATAATAATAATAATAATTGTTAGTGCAACCGCACTATTTATTTGGCATGATTTGACACCAAGGCAAGATGACGTGACAACCATGATGACAAAACATAATTGATGACATGGAAAGTATGGTGACATGGCATGGAGACTTGGCTTGCAAGGCAAATCATCTTAAATATGGTGGAGCTATTTTTAGTAAGTCTACAACTTGGAGGATAATATCTTGAAGATCTTGATGGTATTATTCTTGGTAACTTAAGATCATATCAAGACCATTATTAGAGAGATATGATTGAAGACTAAATATGGTGGAGCTTATTTGAAGAAATATCTATTCATGGTATGAATGAAGGAGATATGATTTGAAGAATCCTTGATGATTGAATTGATTGATTGAAGATCTATTATTGGGAAGATTTGAGGACCAAATTTGGGTGAATTGAAGATCAAGTTTGGAGAATCTTTGAAGACCAAACTTAGAAGATTGAAGACTAAGTTTGGCAAGTTTCATGGAAGACGCACAAGGACGTGCGCCCCTTGCGAGGGGACTGCGTGATGAGGAACTGAGAAGGTAGGCTAGTTGCCGGCAGTCGCAATCGGGAGATTTGGCTGCATCGACTCGGACTAAGCATGACTGGGAGTTTAATGGGTCTTGAGGTCGTCCGCAACGTAAACAGAACTTAGTCAAGTCAACAGTTAGGGTCATGTTGCAACTTATGTTATAAACAGGAGTTGCAACAGCTAATTTCGGAAGGTTTTTAAATTAGTAGCCGCGGAGATTCCAAAAGAGATATGTGCTATATTTGGGACGTTGAGGTGTCTATATAAACTACCTTGCTCGTAGATTATAAGTGTGACCGGAGCTAAAGAGAGTGGGTGCACAAGACAATCTAGAGAGGGTAGTGATCTTTATTCTTTTAAGAGTGTGAGTGACAAATGTTTGTACTCATGTATTTTTTACCTCTTTTAGTGGATTGTTTATCTCCGGGCTTGACCCCCTAGACGTAGGAGAGTGGACGTCGAACTGGATTACCAACGTCGTGTGTCTTTTTCTTTGTTGGTTTGTGTGAGATTTCTATGAGTGCTTGAGTGTTCCCTAAAACTCAGAAACTATACCGGTGAAACTAACAACAACAACAACAACAATAATAATAATAATAATAATAATTTTTTTTTGTATGGAATATATAACAACGAAAACATACAAATTTCTTTTTTTCCTTAAGATTTAAGCATTCTCTCATGGATTGGGTATTATATTAAAAAGAAAATCAAATTAAGATAATGACATCAATTGCCATGGTTTTCCTCTTTGCCATTCTGTTCATCAGAGGTTTTCTCATCCTCATCTCTGTTTTCATCACCAGATTGGGGTGGATTTCTTCTATCTTCCTCCTTGTCTTCGTATTCTTTAAATTTTTCCTTAGCTCTCATCATCTTGCGGATAAACTTCCAAAAAAAAAAAAAATCTGGCATTTGTAAGGTTTGTTTATTTGAAAATCAATAAATCTTAAATCTATACACACTACCACAAAAATAAACCGATGATATCTTTAACTAAATTTTATAATAGACGGCCATTTTAATTCATAACATTCGTTAATATGTCACTTCTATATTTTTCTATAGTTTTTTTATATTATTTTTTATAAATGTTACAAATACAATTAGAAGAGTGTGCGTAGGTAAGAAATTAATCATCTAGTCTATAAACTCTCACTTAGTAACATAGGTTTTCGGCTGAAAGCTAGCACTAATTACAACTGAGGGTTTGTCACCACCATCGCGTTTAAAAAGACTAGAATTCGAGAGATGGAATTTCTTACACCAAAGCTTTTCACATAGTAGTTAATGTTGTTGGGTTATGAACCATTATTTTCTATATTATCATGTTTTGATGATAAACATTTTACATGCGTAATTTTCTATAGGAAAAATTACTGTTCACCCATCGTAATTTTCAAAACTTCCCAAAAACCCCCTTCTACTTTTACACACCCCGGACAGCCCTTCCGTTAGTGTTTAACTTCCCTTTTACCCCCTACCGTTCACTTCAAATGGGTCCATGTTGTGAAATCCCATTTTTGACCTTGAAAATGGTGGGAAAGGAAAGCGCCAAATCACATCATGTTCAACCTTTTCAAGGGCTTTTTGCTTGGTTTCTGATAGAAAATGCCTAGGAGTTGCATTACATCTTGTTGTTCTCCTCATTTGAGTTGTTCGACTTCAGTTCTGCCGGTTTCGTAATACGGTGAGAATCTCTTCGTTGCTATCAGTTTGACCATTCCGCAGGTGTTTATTATAGCAGCTCATTTGTGGTAGTCTGGGTGAAGTTTATCATACCCGAAATATATAAATCGGTTTCTCCAACAGAAAATGAAGTTGATTTCCATCGGATTGGTTAAATGCACTTCATCTTCAAATGAGCTGTAGTCGATTTTATTGTCGAGGCAGAGCATGTGCCATTGTCGTCTCCGTTTGAAAACGAGTTCATTTCGTTGTAAAGTTCTTCTCGTTTATGGTTATCTATTTGTATATTTTAAATAATGTTTAACTATTTGCTATTATCCGTTTAAATATATTACTAATATGTTTAATAATTGTCATATCCGTTTAATACTTGTTATCTCCGTTTAACATTATCTTTACATGTATAACTTTTCATATTAATGTGTAAATTCTCAAAGTCTCTGCGTAAAACGGTGATCTTTTTCGTTTGATCTGAATTGTTGGCAGGTGACACATGGCAGGTGGCAAGGTTATGGTATCCCGTGCATAAGAATTAATGACGGCATTAATTCTTATGCACGGTAACATAAATATCCAAACACCCGTTCGTTGTCATCAGTCAATGTCGGTCCACTGTGCGTTTAATTTTTTTCTCGGATATAAAGAGTCAGCCTGCTTGTGGACTTCACACCATAAATAACCAGGAAGAACCCTTCCCATGGACAACCACTCCTCGTCGTCCTCATCATCCTCCTCCTCCTCCTCCTCTTCCCATGGACAACCACTCTATCTGAAAGAATGTTTCGTGAACCTCCTTCCTTATCTTGAGAATCAATCAGCCGTAATCACGCAACAAGTTAAACTATCTTTTCCTGCCCAAGGCGAAATGCTCGCATAATTGCCTGAATGCAGAGGATTCTCCAGCGGTGGATGACGGGCAAGCAATTAAGCGAGCATTTCGACTTGGGTAAGAAAAGAAAGTTTTCACGTATTGTGTGATTGCGGAGGATTCTCTAGAGGAGGGAGATCAGCAAACATCCTTTAAGACGGGGTTGATATTTATCACTTGAGACTTTTTGTTACCGTTTAAGAACATTACGTCAGTGTACAACTATTACGTTCTGTGTTTAACTATCAGTATCTTTGCTTAAGTCCGACCATGACACATTGATTAATAGTCATTTTCATGAATGTGTTTGTTTAACCTTTTTTTTAATGTTGTACGTTGTGCAGGTTCAAGTTGATGCGCATGTTATGCAACCACTGTGAGCATTCGAATGTACAAACACTTGTTTCGTTATACGAGGGTCGAGTCGTGAGTGTCCAAAATCCGAGAGGACGTTGTAAATGTTTTGTAAATGTTGTAAACGAATGTTTTATTTGAATGTGAACTTCTGAAATTTAAACAGAGACCTAGTAAAAACAATGTGGGAAACAAAAGAACGTCATTGTAAACAATAGAAAAAGTTAAACAATACTCAAGTTACTCTTTAAACAATGACAACGGTGTTTAAGAAAATATGTAAAGATGTTTAAACAGTGACCCAGGAGGTACCCATCTTCAACGCGATGTCAGTGAAAGCATTCAATTTAAACAATAACATATATTTTAAACAGTTAAATCACTATATTTAAACGTTTTACGTATTATTTACATGATATAGACTTTATTTAAACCGGTAATCGTTATGTTAAACACTATATGTATCTGTTTAAACATAAAAAGCTTGACGTTTAAACAGATACTCATGTCGAGCGATGACAATACGTCTTCATCGCGACAGTGGCATATATTTTTCCTTTTTTGCCCTTGGGATGGAGGGAAAAATACCGCCCAATCACATCACGTCTAGTCTAACCTCTATGCACTTTTTTGTCTTCATCGCGACAGTGATATATATATATATATATGCACTTTTTTGTTTGCCTATCTGACTGCTGTTTGTTGTTTACATCTTCTTCTTCTTCTTCTTCTTCTTCTTCTTCTTCTTCTTCTTCTTCTTGGCTTATTTTTGTTCTTCATTTCATTTGGTTTGTACGATTTGGTTTTCGGCCGATATATTATGGAGAGTTTTTGTGGTATTGCTAGATTCAACGGGGAGGGAAGAGTGCTAATGTTCACGGCTCAGACTTCTTGGGAGTTGGTGTTAGCTGAGATATGTGAGCGATGGGGGTCTCAAGTTTCTCTTGTCGAGGGGTTAAGTTCATCACACCGGATGGATATAAAAGCGGTTTTGCCCAATAGAAAACGATGTTGACTTCAGGCGGATGTGTCACGTGCACTCCATCTTCAAATGTGCTGTAGTTGATCTTGTCGTCAAGACAGAAAATGTGCCATTGCCGAATCCTAATGAAAACGAGTTTTACCTCATCAGTAAGTTCCTTCTCTTTTAATTGTTCCAGTTATCTGGGGTCATTAGTGTTTAAATATGTCCGTCACTAGTTAACATCTTGTACTAGTCGTTTACGTTATTAGTTAACTACTTAAGTATTTAATTTAACGTTTAAATATTGTCATTATCACTTAAACATTATATTCTCCGCTTAACATATTGATCTTTTCATTTGACTGAAGTGTTGGAAGGAATTCAGATTCTGCGAGTGCTCCAGTTCATTCCCATGGTGACCCTGACGGCGTGGGATGTCTTCCTTCCTCGTCAGATCATTCTGAAGTGCTTTCGTTGGATATTGGACAACGTTTTGACGGTGTCGAACATTTCAGGGATGTACTTCGAAATCATGCAATCAAAAGGAATTTTGACTTCGAATTCATAAAGAACGAAAAACATCGGGTGACTGTGGAATGCGCTGCCGATGGTTGTCATTTGCGCCTTCATGCATCAAAAGAGTATAACAAAAATACTTTCAGAATCAAGACAATCAACCCGTCACACACTTGCGGTGGTGGCATAGGTTCGGCGTCACATCCGAAAGCGTCCAAAAAATGGGTTAGCGCACGAGTGATTCAGAAGCTCAAGAATCGTCCCTTGTACAAGGCCATCGACATTCAGAAGGACATGTTGCGGGAACATAGTGTCCACATACCATATAAGCAGGCTTGGTTGGGAAAAGAGCATGCCCGGGTGGTCCTCGACGGCAATGACATCTCCAGCTACGATCGTTGCTTTGGTATGTAGATAAGGTGGTCGAGACAAACCCTCATAGCGGCTGGCGATCGTGGAAAGAGACGATGATCGCTTTTAAACGTGCATTCTTTTTCTTTCGCAACGTGTATTGTGGGATTCAAGAGGGCTTGCAGTCAGCTGTCTTCTCGATGGTACCCACCCTCCTTGGAAAATATCGGGTACACTCATCGGGCTGCCACAGGAAAGATGGAAACAATGGTTTTTTTCCAAGTCGCCTCGGTATAGTCGACAATCTGAAAACCGATGCCAATCGACTTGGTTCATATCTAACTTAGGCGATGCTTTATACGAGGATGGAGATTATCATGAGATAATTACTTTCGTGTCGGACAGGTCCAAGAGCCTTGTGAGCGCAATTGCGAGAGTCTTCCCTTCTTCGCCACATGCATACTGCCTTCGACATTTGAGGCCAATTTTACGAAAGCCAATGTCGGACTTGGGAAGGCATTGAGGGAGGAGTGGTCGCCTATATGCTTCCGCATTGCGTGGCATCCACGGCTAAAGATTTCGATGATACCGTGAATGAACTCGGCAGCCACATCACCCGAAGCTCATCACCTGGGTCGATTAATAAATCGATATGGCACATTGGTCGAATTATCCGCTCGAGAGGTGATCGTTGGGGTGAGATGTATTCAAACGTCACGGAGTCGCTCAATGCTTGGATCAAGGAAGCTCGTCATTTACGCGTGAAGAAAATGGTCGACTCCATAAGGTCTGCAGAATGTTGGTTTACACTTAACATTTAGTGTTACCCTTTAAACATTCTCAATCTTTTGTTTAATTACACTTGTCCGACTTTTAAATATTAATCCTTTCGTTTAAATATTTATAATAATGTTTAAACATGTTTACTGAATTATTTAACCATCACTATCTTTGTTTAACCCTTATTTGTCGGGGTTCAAGGTGATGCGCATGTTATGTAACCGGCGTGAGCAAGCTGAACAAACGTGGGAGACCTACTTACGCCCCGGGACATACATTCAAGGTAGAGATCATTGGTTAGGACACGCGAAATCTTCGTGTTGGTCGTCGTGTGTCGATGATCGTGCTAATTGATCGACGCACTGCAGCAACTCGTAGATCTCGCCATCGAACTTGTTCATGTCGAAGGTGGCAAGTTTATGGTATCCCTTAGAAACACGCCATACGCAATAACGCAGATGCACACCAACGTACATCGATTTATTAGCGGGTACTTCACCGTCGACAATTACAACCGGCATACAAAGAAGCTATATTCCCCATACCCGACGATGACAGCCTTCTGAAGAAAAATCGTGAGCTTCGTTACGACTCTCCAGCGACGAGAAAAGCGACACGGGCGGCTCTAGACGAAAGAGGGATCGAGTCGCAAGCGTTTGATGTCCGCGAGTTACATTGCGCAGCTGCCATGGATCCGTCACAATCGACGATCTTTGCAATGAAAGCTGTCACCGACTAGGCATTGTAAATAAGCCGACGATGACATGGGAAACATTGTGTATCGATGGGCAACTTTCCATATTTAAACTCTTACTCTTTACAACGAATCGAATGTATTTAAACAGAGACATTGTTGTTTTTAAACGGATACATCTGTAATTTGAAATATTTCAACTCGATGTTTAAAACGATATATGGTATATTTAAACAATTAAACGGAAATGTACACAATTACAACGTAAATTAAACAATGAAATGAAACCGAATGGAATTTAACTCCGCCTTCTACATTGAAAAACAAACAAAATTTTTACATTGAGATATACAAGTCATGTTATTCCGAAACGAAACATCGAATTGAATGTCCAGGTTTACATTCGAAAACAAAATTGACATTGAGATATACAAGACATGTTCTTCGGTCACAAATCTTAACCCGCTGCGCGATCTACCCTCTTTGTCATGGAGCTGGCTCGCCTCCCTCCTTAAGCATGCGGGTAACATATCTTAACTGCAGGTAAGGAACGCTGCATCTCGCGGTAGCTGAACTTCTCACCCCCAAAGTAATTGCTCGATAAACCGTGACGACGAGCGGCAGCAATCGACGCTTCCTTATTTCCGGGCGTGGGGTTTCCATGTCGCGGTACGAGTGGGTACTTTGCCGTCGCTGACTCGCCGAACTGCATATCGACACAGTTGTCGAATAGATTCCGCTGTCGAGATATGCAAGTTGAGATTAGAATACCGATTAAATACCAAACACTATTAATCGGACATAATTAAAGATCTTACCATGTCCAACGCGTCTTTATCGGGAGGATGACGACATGGAAGTGGCCATTCATGATTATCGGGAGGATGACAATTTGAACTCTAGCGAGTTGCGCATGACAGATCCCCGACCATAGCCATAATTGTTTCATGTCGTCAGCTCCCGCTGACATAAAAAGCGCTAAGCTGGTCCGGTGATGGAGGCGCTTCTTGTAAGGATATGGCTCTTTGCTCATCGACTTTTTGTATAATGCATACTGAAAGTGTCCATCACATCATCTCGCACCATCTCCTTCCCTCAAGCGAGCGTGTATAATTTGTCCGTGATGATATGGCGACAGTCATTCTTCCACACGACAGTGCTGAGGTTAAACGATAACAGATATAATAAGACCATATTGTAAATGATTAAATTATATTATCAATTGTTAAATGATATTATATATAATTAAACGTTAAGTAGAAAAATTAAATGATAACATAAAGACATTAAACACCATTAGAAAATCGTTAAACACTATAATAAAAACTTTAAACACTATCATAAAAACTTAAGACTTACCCGTCCATAGAGCAGTTGAGGAAGATCCTCATCAACTCCTGCTCATATTTGTTAAGACGAGACATGCCAACCCATTTTTTTCTTTTTGGGAATAAAAGTTTTCGAGCCGTCTGGTCCCATTGTTGATTGGCTTTGATCATCTCTCTCGTTGCTCGGTCGGGGTCTTCATGGGCATCGCACAGATTCCTTTGCACGTGTTCGACACCGCCAAAGCATCTTCCTTCGATGCGAGAACAACTGCGACAGCATCAACTGCGGACACATCCTTACATGGTTGTTCTTGTTGTGGGATTGCGCTCGCTCGATGCGGGGGACGACGGTGACAACATCAACCGCGAGACACATCCTTACATGGTTATATTTACGGTGGGGATTGTGTCTCCGTCGTTGCGATCGATCGGCCGCGCCACGGCTACGCGACAGCAGATTCAACGATCTTCTCAACCGTGGCCACGAGCGACATCATCATTGGAGACACACCCTTAGCTTGTTCTTGATCCGCAAGGATTGTGTCCATCTTTGATCATCGCATCTCGTGAACCCGGTTCCACCGGGTCCATCGATTCATTAAGAAAAGAGTTGACGACCTTCTCAGCGCGGCAGCGGCCACATCATCGATGATGTCCTCCACCGTCGTGGCCATGTTATCCAGCAGCGGCAGCCTCGATGAATGATGTCGTACCGTCGATGGTGTTGTTATTATTTCATCGTCGACCGGCGAGTGGAGATAGAGCGATGATTGTTCTCCTCTTTTTCGCAAGTCTCTCTCGAATGTGGCCGTCTTGGAAACGACCTTCCCGATGATGTCATCGTCGTCAAAATTCCGAGCGCCTCGTTCGTCCCGGGTGCTTCGAGTTCTTTGGAGGAATGGCGCGATCGGTTGTGAACGTCCCCTCGAGTGCCTCAACACGAGCGGCAAGCCGAGAAACTCGGTCGTCAATATCTGCACGCACGCATAAGAGTTGCGGTGACATCTTACGCCTAATGTCACCGGTTGGGGTGCCACGGTCGGAGGGGCTGCCATGGTCGGGGCCGCCACAATCGGAGAACCCATCGTTGTCGTGGTAGGGGGTTGTTGCAATCTGCCGGGGTGGGGAGGGCTTCTCAGTGACGAGGATCGCGTCGCGGCAGTGGATGGAAGTAGGAGAAGCTGCGTCGAGCGCGCACGATGAGGCGCCTCCTCATCCCGCCTTCAAGCAAGTGGTTCGGGAGCGATAGCATCCATCCGTCGGTTTGCCCCTAATAAATATTTCTTCTTGACGATTCGTCGGAACCATTTCGGAAACTAATATATGTAAAACCAAACAATGTCAGTGAAATCATTCGTTTTAAAGCTGTAAAAACTATATTTAAAGCAGTTGGTTATATATTTAAGCGTTATAGAATATATTTAAAGCGGAGAACAAAAATATTTAAACCAGGTATGAATAAGTTTTAAACGGTAAATACTAAAGTTAAACACTAAATAATATGTTTAAACATTAAAGACTTATGTTAAACATTGTCCATGATTTATTACCTCTTTCCCATCGAGCGATGACAAGCTGGTTTCTACCGTCACTTGCTTCCGGTAAGTACTTTCACCGTAGCACAACATCCTTGGGACCTCGCTGAAAGCGGACTTTTCTTCCCCGTTCCGGTCACTTTCGTAAAACCAGACGTTAAGCACGCACCGAGCAACCCTTAATGTACCACGTGATTTCGGTCTTCCCTACGCGCATCTATCTTGCGACTCGGGCTGTGCTGGGGAATATCCTCCATAAGCCACTATGCGTCGGCTATGCCCATGCGTGATGGCCCCATGGGTCGGTAGATCATCGACGTAATCAACGATCCGAGTTCGAACAGAGCATGATGTATTTGGTAATAGGACTGTACCCATGAGGTACACCATCAGGAGTTTGACAAAATTATCTTCTTCTCCCATCTGTCGAACAAGTTGCACCAGAATGCTCTTGATGCGATCTGCGTCTCTCGATGGGTTTTGATAAATACCGCCCTTGACGGCCGACCGGGTCTTCTTCTTACGAAATATGACTACGTCGCCATCGCAGCTAGCATGAAGAACGAGGGCCACATCCACGAGGGCCTCGAAACTCAGCGAGGCTTTCCCGATCCTCGAATTTATTGGTGCGACCATCGTACTTTTTGCAAAAGAGAATCAAGAAGTGCCCTCTCTTGGTATATAGCTTCGAGCTCGAGTGAGCAGCTGCAAAGCGGTGTCCTTGAATAATCTCCCGATGTCGAGGGGTCATGTTATCTTTCAATTCATCTAAGGTCTCCAGCAGCCGTTGTCAAAATAGCATCGCCCATTAACTAGGTTGACCGCCATAATCACAAGCATGCGACAATAACAACACATTCAACATGCAGTATTGACAAAAGTTTAAGCGGAAATATAATGTTTTAAACGGTAACCTCTCAGTTATTAAACAAAGATATCAAATGTTAAACAGAGACCCATTTTATTAAACAGAGACAACAAATTTTAAACTGTAACATCTCATTTCTTAAACGTCAACCTCATTTGTAAAACTGCAACCATATCAAACGAAAGGGAAATGTACATTATAAATATTGCACAAAATCATAACAATCGAAAAAAACTATTTCGATAGTGTATACATCTGAAAACTGCAAAAACAAAACAAAACCCTAGCCAGAAATCTCCCTGCAAGACTAACAAAACCCCGGTAGAAATCCCCCTGCGGACTTCGATATCTTCCAACAAAAAAGAGGAGCACAAAACAAAAACCGAAAAAAATCTTTCTTTATAATGAGCAGCTTAACATAAAACCATACTCAATACCTTAGATTGCAGAACCCGATGAAATGCCAACTAGTTCTTGCGGGGGACTTCTCCTTCGAGATACCGGGGTGGAAAGGGAAAAAGGCGATGAAATGCCAATTACAGAGGGCTTGCACGGTAGAGACAACTTCGGAGACGAGCTGAAATGGAAAAGTGCAAGACGCGAGTTGAGAAAAAACAAGTAAATGGCTCCAATAAATTCGTCTCTTGCAGGGTTACTCCTCGAAACCCACCCCACTTCCTCTCAAACTCACGAGATGGGCTGCGACCCACGACTCCCATGCAAGGGCATTTTTCGTCCATAAAATTTGAAACTCACTCGGGCTCACATCCGTTCATGGGCTTTGGGGGTTTTGAAAAACATAGTGTTTAAAAGCGAGGGGGTTTTTAGGGATTGCAAAACTAACGGGGTGTTTTTGGCAATTTTACAAACTTAGAGGGTTTTTTTTGGCAATTTCCACTTTTCTATATTATCATCCATCAATTTTTTTTTTCTACGTTATTTTCTATATTATTATATATTTCTGTATAAAATTTATAATTAAATGTCTCTATAATAGAATTACTGTATAATAATTTATTTTAATTACTAAATGAAGGTAGACTAGGTAGCTGCTGCAAATATTTAAAGTCGTTCGTTCTTAATTATATAAAAATTAATAATAACTAATTTTAGATACATTAGAAATAAGAATTATAATAATCTTATATAGATTAATAAGTAAATGGTGGCTAGAAGATAGAATTAATGGTGTCAATCTATTGGATCGGTTTCATCGTAGATTGCACCAATGGAAAATGATCAATCACAACAAATAATTAAATAATCAATTTATTATTAAACCAACCTTTAAAAATGAACCTTTGCCGTCATTTTTGATATTTCTCGAATCCTCCCCCTGTCAATCAAATTCAGAAGGGCAACAATGTCAAATCAACACATATTATAATTTTACTAATTTAATAAACTCTACCGTTGGAAAAAAAAAAAGTATATGTTAGGAAATGAGCAACGTTATTTACTTTAATTACAACTTGAGTTTTCCTTTCTATAACTTGTTTTAGATATTAATAAAATTTAAAAGGCATTTAGTGCTTAGTAAAAAAAAAAACAAATCAAAATTACAAGAGAAACTCACATGTGAATTTATGGTATGTATATATTAATTTTGATTTAAATTAAAAAACGGTTACATAATTTACAATTCTCAGAGAAATATTCATGAAGATAATATATATATATATATATATACAAAAATGATAAATGCTGCTAGTCAAGGATAAACATGTATACAAGTGCACCAATTATGATAGTTTATATATTTTATGGGAATAAACTCTTTTACCATGTAATTCGGTAAGGGAGAGAAAATATTTCTTACACATATATACCTCTCACATGGGACTCTACAATCTTGCATGATCCCTATAATTAATTTTCTTAACATACTTTTCAAAACTCTCTTTTAAAGAATTTTATTTGCCTAAATCCTCTTAATGATGCCCATTAAAAACTTTATGGTCTTTTTACAAAATATTGAAATCTATTATACCATACATAAGTCATTTTAATATTAGTAAAAGTCATAACAAAATTTAAACTACAAATTTTAATTTTCACTTATATGTTTAATTTAAGCTTGATTAAATTTTGATTTAATTGATATTAATAAATATTAAATATTAAATATTAATTCATTTTTATAAATTTATTTATTTTTAATATATCTAAATATAAGAAATTATTATAAGGATAAAAGGTACAACCTTAAACTCATAGAAAACACCCCGAATCAACTTATGAATTAAGTGGTCCATTAGCTTGTGTTGCCTTCCCAAATGCTGCAAGCTGATTGGCATTCAAAAAATATACTTTTGTTAAACAAGCTTAATTTAAATACCTAATTTCTCAAATAATATTTTTTAAAAAATAAAAAATAACAGTTTAAAATAATTTCTTCCGGTCATATAAAAATAATCTAAAAAAGTATGTGACTAATGCGTATAAATGATATGATGAAAAGAGTGTTTAAGGAAAAAAAAAATATATCTTCATCCTTTTTTTAACTTTTAGGCTCAAAATAATTTTTTTATTTTTAATTATTAAAAGAACCATGTATTTTAAGTAAGACATCAAAAAATATCTTATACCTCTATCGGCATTTACAGCATTTATGCTATGTGAAAAAATAAAATTTTTCTAAATATATATACACTAATATTATTTTTGGATTTTGTTAAAAAATATTTCATATTATCTAAATTTGTGCGTATTACAATTATGAATATGCAATGATGCTTGACCTTTTGGTTTCCTCGATGTATTGCGCCAAATGTGTCTTCCCTAGTCCGAGCAATGCAATAAACTACAAAAAAATAAAAATAAGAATTATTAATAATTAATAACAAAAAACATAGATTTAAAAAATACTATATTTTAAATTTATGGATTATTTATTCAAAATATTATTTTATAAAAAAATATTTATTAATTCAAAAATAACTTAACCAAATAAGACAACAGATTAATTTATTCTAAATATCAAACAAACATTCAATTTCCTTTGTTTTAGATTTGTTGTTTATGCAATTGGTTTTTATTCAAATAACTAATTTATCTCAAATAAATTAAAAATTTTATGTGGTCAACGAATATTTGATCTATTAACACCTGTCTTTTGTGAAAGTTACTTGTGTTTTCGTAGAGAAAAGAGGCTTAAATTTTAACTCATGCAAGATGAATACATAGTTGGTTACAGTAATAAGTACTTCTCACTTAAGTTACTAGTCCATATTTATCAAAATAAAAAATTATACATAAAAACTTATTCATATGAGAATGATTGACAATATCCATTTAATCCAAATACAAAATCGGATTTATAACCATCATGTTATTTATTTATTTATTTTTAAATTTTATATTTATTGTCAACGATCTTTTGACCTACTGATATTGAATCTCTTATATAAAGTGTTCATCATTTACATAAGGTGTTCATTTAGAGGAACATACGAGATCGAACCCCAACGTTAGGCAAAATAAAAGTAAAAGTGTATTTAGGTATTAATTTCATATTCATGTATACCCGTTATTTTCTTTAAGTAGAGGTGCTTGTAGTCTATTTGAAAAAAAAAAAACATTTGTTTTCTTATTCTTATATATAGATATTTTTTTTAGAAAGGTTCTTAACATATATTTAAAAATTAACTGTGACTGAAAAACACACTTTTCATTTTACATATTAATGATATAATTTAATAAATATTAATGAAAATGTTTTTTACTTCACGTGGTTGAATAAATAATCACTCATAATATTTGTCACTTGTGTGATATATAAATATTTATGTATGTTAATTTTGTAACAAGCCCGATCTAGTATGATTATTTCATATATATTTTTTTATTTAAGTTGTAATGATATTCTATGATTAATTCAGAGATAAAAAAAAACAATTTTTTTTTTGTTATAATTTCTTTGGAGTTTTAAACAGTTATCCATGAATGATGTGGAAACAATATTTATTTTAGAAGTAATTGATTTTTATGGGCATGAATTCAATATACTATAAATGATAATGATAATATGCACGCACCATAAAATCGCAATCTCAAGCTGAAATTGAAATTTTAATTCGATAGATAAATTAATATATATTAATGAAAAATATATTGATCAAAGTTATAAAATAAATGGAAAAAAAATGCAATATATAATCAATGAGCTAACCTTTCGAAGTGTAATACTACTGTCCACAAAGGAATGTGGGAGCTCTTCTAGCATATCGCATTTCTTTTCAGCTTTTTCGTATTCTTCCTGCCAATCATATTTACTAGGTTAACAATGTAAAATAACAAATAAAAATAAAAAAAATTATTTATTTATTATTATTTATAAATATAATAGTTCATTAATATTCATGACAAAAATAATACACTCTAAAATTATAGTTATTAACTTTGAAAATATTATATTTAGGTTTAATATTTTATTATTAATTTCATCAAAGAAAAACTATATATAATCATTCTGGATTGGATATGAAGATTGAGGATCAGTCTTCATATGAAAACAAACAGAATAAAACAAAAATTAATTAATTTTATTTTAAATATTTTTCTTACAACGGCAAAAATAATTTATATAACTAAAATTAATAGGCTATCAATGACTTTACCGGTTACTTGAATATCAAATTGTGAGGTTTCTATCATAAATGAAATACCACAACCATTCTTTTGACGTGATTATTAATTATATATACCGTTATATATATATATATATATATATATTTTCTCTCTTATGTCATTTCTATTATTCTGCAAATTAGAATGAAAAAGGCAACAGCAAAATTAAGTAATAAAATTGTCATAAATTAATTTGAGAATATATATATATATATATATATATTCATTTCTTCTTCTTCTTCTTATTATCATATGGATAAGCGGGTCATCACATGCACACACTTTAATCCATACTTTGAGCCCTTGACATTTTTCATAGAAATTAACAGCATTACCATTAGCCTATTGTTGTGAAGGTGAATATATGTGTTTATAAATACAATTTCTAATAATAAATATATTTAACTATTTTATAATAATATTGTATCATACATATATATATATATATATATATATGCATGATGGACTGAGAATTACCTCCTCAATAAGTTTGTCAACTTCTTTTAATCCAGATGCGTAATCTCCTGAGGCTTCTATGATTTTCGCCAAATGATCGGTAGATGAATATTCCTAATTAAGCATACTAAATATCCTTTAGCTTTTTTATTTAATATATTAAGCCAAAACTGAAACAAAATAATAATATCATGTAATATCTATAAGCTTTACTTTTATTAATATATTTCAGACAAATTAACCGATTTCTTATCACCATTAAAATAATTTTTTTTTTTTTCAAAAATTATCCATCTTATAACATTTCTTGCATCTCCAGTCTCCAAATACATATACCTTAATTTCATGTAATACAATGTTTACCAACCTTTTGTTTTCATGTGTTCTTTGCATAACTACTCCCGCCATTAATTAGACCGCATATATATAAAAAGTTTTAACGGGAAAGTGATGATAAAAAGAAATATCATGTAAAGATAAATATTGACAAGGGTTATATAAAAAAAAACACAATTATAGCTAGAAAAATAAATATATATATATATATATATATATGCTATATTAATATTGCATGCATAAAATTAAAACAATCAAAGAACCTGTATTATTCTGATTATTTCCGCCATCTGAATCAAACAATCAAGTTCAGCATGTGACTCCTGCAAAGATTTGTCTCGTTTTCCATTTATTCCATTTTCGACCATTTGCTCTAGTAATTTGCTTGAAGCATCACTGATAATATAGGAAGCTAAAGCAGCTCTTATAATCATCATTTCTTCGTATTTGAACTCTTCGTTGAATTTTCCACTGATTTCATTCGCCTGAAAAAATGCATTACAAATGACTTGATGAAATTTACCATCATTATGGGTTCTCATACTAGTCATAGCTAAAGGAAGACGGTAGCTAAAGCGAAGACGATGACGATGATGATGACGATGACGATGAGGGGGAATAGAAGAAAGACAGGTATTTCTTCCATGGAGAGTGAGGATGCTGCTGGCAGTGGTAATACTAGGACTAGTGAATGGCATTTGGAGTGAGATTTTGGAGATGTTCATGGCTATTTGTTTTTGTGATTGTGTATATTGTATTTGTTAATTTCAACATGATAATATATATATATATATATATAGCAAAAAAAGTTCCTTGCATGATTCTCCTGTGTCTGATACTTTTCTTTATTATTTATCATTCTTTTATATCTTTAGTGAAGTGTAAGTTTAGTATTTGTCTCAATCTTGTTGATGGTTAAGAGGTATCAAATGATCATATCATGTGTACCTTTACAAAAGACAGAAGGCTTCTTTAAACATGTTTTTGTTTGTCATATGTTCTTGTCTTCACATGAAAAATAAAAAAATAAAAGATTTATTTTCTCCTCATGTTATATTACTGTTCATACGTTGTTTACCCAGGATTCTTATATTACTCTTGTACTATACATACATTGTACATCCGGGGTCTAATACTATTCGGTATTATTTATATATATATATATATTTTTTTTATAAAAGATGGATAAACCACATCTATTAGAAAAACGAAGACAAAGTACAACAAAAAGACATCAGACCCACAAGGAGTGAGAGGACCAACAACAAACCCAACAGAAAACCACAAAAAGGAGAAACCCAATCATGAGAAGGGGCAACCCCAGGAAAAGACAACAACACTACCCATCTCCCGGATAAGAACTATCCTCCAGAGGAACATGGTGCCCCACATCCCTAGCAAAACGGTACTATTTATATTCATTAAAGAAATGCGCTTGTCGCCTATTATTAAAACTAAACTATTGTGGCCCAATTTATTTGGAAATTTTTTGAAGAGCATAATGATTAGTTAGGTTTGTATTGAAATATAAACAAACACCAACTTGATTGCTTTAGACCATTAGTTTTTTTAAAAAAAAAATGTATAGAAGTGATTCTTTATTTAAAGAAATATACTTAAATGGGTCTGGAATTATATGGATATGTATTTACATCGTTATTCAAGTGAAATTGTCATCCTTCACATGATGAAAAATAGTAAAGTCGCTTTCATCCTTCGATCTTTAAACACATGGTCATGCCTCTCCTTTCAAAGCTTGTTCTTCCTTTTGGCTTTTGAGTAATTTTTTATATATAAACTAATAAAAGAATAAATTTTAGTTTAATTTTAGGCAAAATTTTATGTAGCTTTTAATTATTCGAACAAAATTTTGTGTGTAGCTATAGGACATGTCGTACAAATCAATTTTTTTCATTTATTACAGATTTTTTATTTATGTTGTATTTGTAAAAAAAATTGTATAATAAATATCATATGAAAACTTATTCATGCTCAAGAAAATAATACTTAAAAATTTGTGTAAAACCAATTGTATGTCCATCGATTTCAGTTAAAATTTTACAATGTTTTTCATTAACAATAATTATATATCTAAATTTTAATTTTATGAATTATAAAAAAATTATGAAAAATAAATACATATTCTAAAATATTTCATTCTAAACATGTTAAATAAATTAAAATTAAACTAAACTAATATTATGAAGTATCATTTTAGATTAAAGTAAAGTTCTTATTTATTAAGGTTCAATTTAAGCTCAGACATTAAAAAAAAATCAAATTTAGATTTTTTTTAACACTTTTTAGGCGCACTTTCAAAATCAAGCAAACATATTTATATCATGGAAAATTAAATCAATTTTTTTTTCATTTCCTTCAATTATTTTCATCATATATATATATATATATAATTTAAATCTGAAGTTACACGTATTGACAAAATATATTGCTTCTTAATAATTTTTAAAAATATCATAACTTATTCATTAAATACCACTAGTGATTTAGTATTATCTCATATAAAATTCACTTTGAAGGCTCACTAAGTTATCAATAACTGAGATTGTAATTAGTTGGATTTAAAATATTTTTTATTTAATCATTAAATAATATTAATAGTAAACATTTACAAATATGAACAAGCAATTGTTCCAAGCTTTTTTTTCATATATAAATTATTTTAAAAATAGAATTGAAAAGTAAAGATGCTTTTAAAAATATTGAGTGGGGTCTTGGTGTGAACGTCCATGAGATTCCATTTGTAGTTGGAGTCGGACTGATGAGCTGTTGTTTTTGTAAATAGTCTTCTTGAAGTGGGTCACATTAATTTGGATTTTTGAGATACTTCCAAGTTTTTTTGTTTCACAAATCATCAATGCTAGCACGTTGTCTGAACACTCTGAACTTTATTTTTAAATAATAATAATTATTATTATTATAATAATAATAATAATTATTATAATAATAATAATTATTATTATAACAATGGGTTTATGTGCAACTATCACTTCTTTTGTCTCTGGGAAATATTTTGCTAGTTTTGGCTCACAAAGTTTTTAAAGATTTTTTTTTATATTTATAAGTTTTGAAAATAAATAAATAATTTTTTACTTTTCTAAATATCATGATATATTATTGAACGGAAATTTTCTACTAAATAATAAAAAATTAATTATAAAATAAATAGACGCTAATGGTCTATTTTGCCCAAGCCCATTTCAATTTAATCCAAATTAATAGTTATTTGGCATTATTAGTAACAATTTCCAAAATTTGGTCAAACATGTACTTATCACGGAAAGGAGATGAAGACTTTTAAGTTAATTTTTTCTATCAACCAGTTTCAGCGTGTAGATGAAATGTACAACGTATATGATTGAGAGTCAACGTTAATTGAATGATGTTTTAGCAAGTTTTTGAATACTTTAATTTTCATTATATAATATTCATATAAAGGATTATATGGAATAACGAGCATATTATTATTATTATTATATTATTATTATTATTTAAATCCAAACAAATCTATCTAGACAAATAACTTATTATAAAGGATTATATACAAAAGTCTAATTAAGTATTGTGAGAAATAAAATAATTTAGGTAAAAAAATAAAATTTGAATTTCTAGTTTTATAATTTTATTAGAGCCATTACCCTTCAATAAATCTACAAGTTATCACCATCTCAGAAGAGTCAAGAAGCCAACACACTTGTGTCTGCTTCAATGAAGTCTTAAAAAAACAATCCAAATCTCTTTCAAGACAAGCAGTATTCCTAAGATTCTTCTCATTAATAATTTAAGAAAAAATATAAAAATAAAAAACCATTCTATTTTCACAATGTCTTATGTAGCTTAAAAACTCAAAAATCCAACAAAGTTTTAAAAATATATTTTAAAATGTATGTTGACTAAAGTAAAAAAAAAAAGAGATGGCCATAAATACTTTTATAAAAATATAAAAAATGTATTAAATAAATTTAAAATATTGAATCAAATATTACTCTGGAGTTAAGTTATATATACATATATTTCTGAATTATTGGGATCACGTAACATTTTGATATCAGTAGTCCTAATTAATAAAATACATGTTTAATTCCGGCATTGTCTAATTATTTATAAATAATTATAAATAAATTATATGTAGAATTCAAACTCTCAATTTTTTAGCATAGAGAAAAATATAGAGATAAATTAATATACTAACTAATATATTGTTACATATTTAAAGTATTTAAATTAAAAATATTTGAAAATTGAGCAATCAAGTAGAAAAATCAGTAAAGAGGCTCCAAAGTGGTACAGAAAAATAGGTCCACAAACAACAGTTAACCTTAATGAGTAATGACAGGAATCGGCAACAACCCCTCCCTCCCTTTGGTTTTTTTTGTGGATAAGTTCTCATTGGTGTTTTTATCAGCAGAGCAATGCCTTTAGGCTTTAGTGGACTCTGACGTTCACTAGAGTCAAATTGACATTTCTTTAATTAAATATATAACATTAAACCTTAATTCATCTTCCTAAATATTAATTAACACTAAAAAAAAAAATATCAGTTTAGTTTGATAGATTCTAATAAGTATGCAAAGAAGCCAAAGTGAAGAACAGTCACCAAAAACACTCGTATAGAACCATCACCAATGAAAGCCGGAGCCGGAACCGAAGCCGATGCCGGCGCCAAAGGTAATGAAAGCCAAGGGCGCAGCTACTGGAGCCGCAGCTGGCGAGACTTATTCCCAGAAGAATCATTCCAGAGCTGGGGCGCCTACTGGCGCGCCGTAGCCGACACTCCTCACCGGCTCAACGACCGGTTCCAATCCCGGTCCTCCGACGCCGCCGAGCTCGGCTCCGTCCGGCGCCGCAGCGAGAACGACATGAAACGGTGCCTCACCTGGTGGGACCTCACCTGGTTCGGCTTCGGCTCCGTCATCGGCGCCGGCATCTTCGTCCTCACCGGCCAAGAAGCCCATGACCACGCCGGCCCCTCCATCATCCTCTCCTACATCGCCTCCGGCGTCTCCGCCATGCTCTCCGTCTTCTGCTACACCGAATTCGCCGTCGAGATCCCTGTCGCCGGTGGCTCCTTCGCTTACCTCCGTGTCGAACTCGGCGACTTCGCCGCCTTCATCGCCGCCGCTAATCTCATCCTGGAAAGCATCATCGGATCCGCCGCCGTGGCACGTGCCTGGACTTCATACTTCACCACTCTCCTAAACCGACCTTCAAATTCACTCAGAATCCATACGAATCTCGCCCAAGACTTCAACCTCTTGGATCCGATCGCCGTTGTTATCCTGGGAATCACTGGGACGTTGGCGATGGTGAGCACGAAGAAGACGTCGTACTTCAACTGGGTGGCTTCGGCGGTTCATGTGGTAGTGATTGTGTTTGTGATAATCGCTGGTTTTGCTCATGCGGAGACGAAAAACCTGAAGCCATTCTTTCCGTTTGGGGTTCAGGGAGTGTTTAGGGCGGCGGCCATTGTTTACTTCGCTTATGGTGGGTTTGATAACATAGCAACCATGGCGGAGGAGACGAAGAACCCATCTAGAGATATTCCTCTTGGGTTGCTTGGATCCATGTCCATCATCACTGTTATCTATTGTCTCATGGCTCTCTCCCTCACCATGATGCAGAGGTACTAACTCTTTTTTTTTTTTTTAATATATTTATATATTGATCTGGTTAAAAAATGTGTTTATTAATATTGTCTTCATGTGTTGAAACTTGAAAGATCAAAGCAAATTTAATCTAGTCTGATGATCTGATCTTGTTCTGTTTTAAATTTTTTGTTTATTTTATTTATTTAAATATGAATAAACCAGTGATGGACTTATTAAAAATATAAATGAAATATTGATTCTTATATTGTCCATTATAGATCCCTTTGGTTAAAAGAAAAACGTTGCTGCACACTGGCTGGCTACTAGCTTGTTTAATATAGGATGAATTATTTACCAGGTTTATAATAGTTTTCTTCTAGTTATTTATTAAGTTATTTTTACAACTACACTCACACTAATTATTGATACATGGGCAATTAAATTACTATACCACCGTACGTCAAGTTGATAAATTATGCATGAAGTATACCTTAATTCAAAAGCTATGTATTATTTTGTTGCTAGTAGAGAGAGGCATGCAGGATCTTGTGTAGTTTCCAAAGCAACGGGTTTGGACCTGCTGACTAATATGTGCATATAATAATGTGTCCTATAATTAATAATAAAGCTATCTACTTATCTGACCTATCTAGGTACTCGGACATAGACACGAACGCAGCCTATTCGGTGGCATTCCGGAACGTAGGAATGAAATGGGCGCAATACATTGTGGCACTGGGCGCGCTCAAGGGAATGACCACAGTGCTGCTCGTCGGCGCGCTCGGCAATGCTCGGTACATGACGCACATAGCTCGGAGCCACATAATCCCACCTCTCTTTGCTCTGGTTCACCCCAAAACCGGAACTCCCATCTACGCCACCATTTTAATCACCTTCTGCAGCGCTTGCATTGCCTTCTTCTCCAGCTTGGAAATCCTTGCAAGCTTGCTCTCCATTAGCACTCTCTTCATTTTCATGATGATGGCTATAGCTTTGCTTGTCCGGAGATACTACGTCAGTGGTGTAACTACAAAGGAGGAACAGGTTAAGTTAGTAGGGTTCTTGTTGCTCATTGTGGCTTCTTCAATGGGGATATCTGCTTACTGGGGAATTAGGCCTCATGGGTGGGTTGGGTATGTGGTGACTGTGCCTGTTTGGGTTTTAGGGACATTGGGGTTGGAGTTGTTTGTGCCACAGAGGAGGAAGGCAAAGGTTTGGGGGGTTCCATTGGTGCCATGGTTGCCATCTTTGTCCATTGCTACTAATCTTTTTCTTATGGGGTCTCTTGGGTATGAATCTTTCATAAGGTTTGGGATTTGCACTGTGATTATGCTGGTTTATTATGTGTTTTTTGGAGTGCATGCTACTTATGATGTGGCTCATGGTGAAGATGGTGAAATAGACAAGCTAGTTGATGGAAGTGATCAGGACAAGGTGGCAGCTGGAGGAGAAAAAGCTTAGTATATTATGTTAGCTATATTTATATTTGTCTTTCTTGTATGACTGTTTCATGTTTCCTTTATTTGGGACGGAAAACTTGTTGTAATGTGGGATGAAAGATATGAAATGTTGGTTTATCCATATCAATTGGTTCATACTGCAAGATTGTACGTGATCCTCCTTGGCCTCTTGTGTCGGCATAGATAAATTAATATAGACTCACAAAACTGAGGTACAGCATGTAACTAAATTTTCTTGATTTGATAATTCAAGACAAAATTTAAATATTATATTATAACATTAAATTTCAAGGGTGATTTTAAATAGAATGAGTATTATTAATTATAATATAATATTGTTTCCTCATTCATTAATATTTTTTTTTATTTAATTAATTGTGATGATTTTTTTTTTGAATAAAATAGATAAACTACAAATTTATTAAAAAACGGAGAGAAAGAAACAGAAAGCACTAAGTGCAGAAGAAAATACAAAATACCGAACATAAAAAATATAAAAGACTGTCTTTCTCATCAAGGATGAGAAAAACAAAATCTGAAAGTAAAGACAGAAAAGAAAAAGAGAGTAAAGATAACAAGCCGGGCGGTGAAGTCAAAACTACTCGGTGAACGATAAAAAGAAAATCGTGAAGATATTGGTAACAATTAAATTATTAGTAATTTATGTGTTTTTCTTTTAAACATTAATGGAGACAAAACTACCTGATTCTCCACTCCCATCAAAAAGCAAGTGTTTTGTCATTTCTCAAAACTCGTGAATGTAAACAACACAGTCCAACACCAATCTAACTTTTTGACAAAACATATATAAAATACATCCTATTATTTAGGAGTAGATAATTTATAATGTTCATTAAATTTATCTAAAATATTAAAAAAAAAATTCGATAAATTTTGTATTTAAAATAAATTATCAGAATGTAAAGGATATATACAAGATCCTTTCTAATTTTTTTCAAAAAGGTATCTTCACATTTCCATATATACATGCATATCTTACCACAACAGTTTTTATTTATCCTTCTGTCACGGGCCCACAATTTCTTTTTCTTTTTTTTTTTGGTTTCTTTAAATGGTACCCAAGATTCAAGAAAATTCAATAATTATATTTCCACGTTGTACTTAAAAGTTTTCGATCCCATTGTTCGAAATACACTCGTGCGCTTTCCCCGGCTTTTGGCATCGTACGCCGAGTGAATCGCTCGACCATTCGATCTCGAGCTTCGGCCATGGCCGGCACGGCGCCGGAACGCAGTTATTGGCGTTGGAGCAAAGCCGACTTCTTCCCCGAACCCTCCTTCAAAGACTGGTCCTCCTACCGCTCCGCCCTCTCCCACACTCTCCCCCGTCTCCGCAACCGTCTCCTCCACCGCTCCACCTACTCCGATGAACTCCACTCCCTCCGCCTCCGCAGCGAGCACGACATGCGCCGTTGCCTCACTTGGTGGGACCTTTCCTGGCTCGGCTTCGGCTCCGTCGTCGGATCCGGCATCTTCGTCCTCACCGGCCAAGAAGCCCGTCTCCACGCTGGCCCTTCTATTCCCCTCTCCTACGCTATCGCTGGCCTTTCCGCCCTCCTCTCCTCCTTCTGCTACGCCGAGTTCGCCGTCCACCTCCCTTCCGCCGGCGGCTCCTTCTCCTACCTCCGCGTTGAGCTCGGCGACTTCGCTGCCTTCATCGCCGCTGCCAACATCCTCCTCGAAGCCTTCGTTGGCGCCGCTGGTCTCGCCCGTTCCTGGACTTCCTATTTCGCCACTCTCCTCAACCGCTCCCCTGATTCTCTCCGCATCCACGTCCCCTCTCTCGCCGACGGCTACAACCTCCTCGACCCTCTCGCCGTCGTCGTCCTCATCTTCTGCTCCACCATCGCCATGCTCGGCACCAACGCCACCTCTCGCCTCAACTACCTCACCTCCATCATCGGCTTCGCCGTCATAGCCTTCATAATGTCCGCCGGCTTCGCCCATTCCCACTCTTCCTATCTCTCCCCCTTCACTCCATTCGGCCTCTCCGGCGTCTTCCAAGCCGCCGCCGTCGTTTACTGGTCCTACACCGGCTTCGACATGGTCGCCACCATGGCTGAAGAAACCAAAACCCCATCAAAAGACATCCCTTTGGGTCTCCTCATCTCCATGTCCTCAATCACCATCCTCTACTGCCTAATGTCCCTCGCTCTCGTCATGATGCAGCGCTACACCGAGCTCGATGTCAACGCTTCCTACGCCGTAGCATTCTCCAGCATCGGTTGGAACTGGGCCAAATACTTAGTCGCACTCGGCGCGCTCAAAGGCATGACAACAGGCCTGCTCGTCGGTGCTCTCGGCCAAGCTCGATACACAACCCAAATCGCGCGCGCACACATGATCCCACCTTACTTCGCGCTCGTGCACCCACGCACCGGCACGCCCATCTACGCTACTCTTCTCGTCACGTCTCTGAGTTCCATCATCGCGCTCTTCTCCAGCCTCGATGTGCTCTCGAGCGTGTTCTCGATCAGCACGCTGCTCATCTTCATGCTCATTGCTGTGGCTTTGTTAGTCCGGCGACACTATGACCGAGACAGCAGCACGCCCAAGTCTAAGCTTTTTAAGCTAGTCTTGTTTCTGGTTGTGATTGTTGGGTCTTCAATTGGGTTGGCTGTGTGCTGGGGAGTGGGTGTGAGAGGGTGGATTGGGTATGGGATTGCAGGTGGATTGTGGTTCTTGGGAACACTTGGGATGCAAGTGTTTGTGGCTCAGGAGAAGAAAGTGATGGTTTGGGGAGTGCCTTTTGTTCCATGGTTACCTTCTGTTTCTATCGCTGCTAATGTGTTTCTTATGGGGTCTTTGGGGTATCAAGCTTTTGTCAGGTTTGGGGTTTGTACTGCTTTGATGCTTGTTTACTACGTTTTGTTTGGTGTTCATGCTACTTATGATGTTGCTCAGGAGTTGTTGGATGATGAGGGTGGTGATAAGGTTGTGTGTGATCAATTGTAAGCTGATTAGTATTTTGATTTTGTTTGATTGCTAGATTGTTTTTTAGTGGATTTCAATGTATGGTTTTTTTTTTAATGAGAGTTTGGATGACCAAAACGGTGTATCTTTCGCCTGGTCCGTCAATGATTTCGGCTTGTGATAAGAAATAAATTTGCAGGGAATTTTGGGAAAACCATATTTTAAATTTGAAATTGCTCAAGGGAAATTGTTTGGGATTTGTTTTGATTTTGTTTTGCTTGGTTAGAAGATGATTTTTTGTCTTTTTTTTATTTATCCTTTTTAGAATTATTAAAGTTGTCCATAATGACGAGACTTTGATCAAATTGCCATGTGATTGTTTCTGGTCACGTCTCTATTCTCTAGAGACTGATTTGTATACAGCCGTGTGCCGCCTGAATTGGCAATTGGATCAAATCAAAAATATTAGAATTTTTTTTTTCAATAATAAAGGGAAAAAATAACAAATTTTTCATTAAAGTATGTATGTATATTATCTTAAATGGATTTTGTGTGAATAATATAATGAAAATAAAAAACAATGGTCGATCCATTTCCAACCTTAAAAGAAACGAATCATGCAACATGGACCCTAATGCTTGGATTGCATCTTCACTCAATAAAAAAAAAAAAATGCATATAATAAGTTGACTTCTAAACTCATTTGTTAACTCTCTCACAAACCCTAACCAACCATGCATCAAAGTTTAAAAAACTAAAAGTTAATAGGGTCGGTTAATCCAACTTACATTTATGTCAAGCCAAACCAAACCAAACTTGACGTCTCTCAATCAATAAAATATTCTAATCATAATAAAGCAAGAAGAACCATATCTTTTAAAAAAAAAAAAAAGATTAATTTAATTCCATATATTTAACCTTTTCAATTATTCGATGAATTTATTAAATGGATGATAAATTTATAATTAGTACTAAACCAAAGTTAATTAAAAAATTAATAAGGTCCACATATAAATCCAAACTTATTCCGTGGAGAACTCCACAAATTTAAAGAAGAAAGAAAGAAAGAAAGAAAGAAAGAAAGAAAGAAAAAGGGGAAAAATTCCACTCTTGTGAGTGAAAGCGAAGGGAGTGTGGGCAAATGAAGGCACGGCTCTTGATCACAGAGAAACTTCTCTAAATCTCCGTCTTGGATGCCATCTTCTCCTCTCTCTCCATTCATTTTTGGATCTTTCTCGTGCTTGTGGAGCCTCTATTGGCACCGCCCAGGTTCCCCATGTCTCACCTGCGCACTGGAAACCAGTTTTGATTGCGTTTGAGGTCCCTTTTGATCCGATTTAGGGTTTATTTTTTGATCTTCTTTGGCCATGGTTGGTTTCGGTGGGTTTTGAAGCGAAGCTGTTGTTTGAATCTCTGTTTTTTGGTGGCTTGGTCTCTGGGTTGTTGGATTAATGGGGAACAAGATTGGGAAGAGGAGGCCAGTGGTGGATGAGAGGTATACGCGGCCGCAGGGCCTGTACCAGCATCGGAACGTGGATCACAAGAAGCTCAGGAGGCTCATTCTTGACTCCAAGCTCGCTCCTTGCTACCCTGGTGATGAGGAATGCGTGCTGGATTTTGAAGAATGCCCCATTTGCTTCTTGGTTAGAGTCCTTGCCATTCCTTCATCATGTTGTTTCTTTGTTTTTCTTGAGAAAGATGCTATCTTGCAGTGGTATCGTTGCTCATGATATCTTTGTGTGTATGCTTGTGTGAATGATTTGTTTATTTCTTTGGTTTTAATTGTTTTAGTACTATCCAAGTCTTAATCGCTCCAGATGTTGTTTGAAAGGCATATGTACAGGTGACTACCAATTGATTGTGTGTGTGTGTGTGTGTTTTTTAGGTTAAATTCATATTTTATCCTTGATGTCCTTACAACAAGTTCCCTGTTTTTAGAATGTTTTCTACAGATGAAGCCACAGCAGTCTGCTCGGCCTACACAGTATCCTTTTCATATTTGTTCTGATTTTTTAGGAGAATTGGAATAAATTAGTTTTAATTTAGTGCTACATCTAAATTAACAGATGATTCTTAACTTGTTAAGATGTCCTTTCTGTAAAACTTCTAACTATGCTGTGGAGTATCGAGGTGTGAGGACAAAGGAAGAGAAGGGCATGGAGCAAATTGTGAGTTTTGTATCACCAATGGATCTTTCTTTGCTTGGTGTCTCTGTGTGAGTTGCGTGTTATTTCTACTGCTGTAGATTGGATTCTCTAACTCATCACTTTTCTTTTATATGTCTAGGAGGAGCAGAGGGTTATAGAAGCCCAGATACGAATGAGGCAGCAAGAGCTCCGAGATGAAGAAGAAAGAAAACAGAAGAAACAAGAGATGGTTTTATCGGGAAGAACGCTATCTCCTTCCCAAATTGAATACCAAGGTATTCTTAGTGGCAAACTTTCAGGTTTTCTGTTGTTTGCACCGTGTTTACATTTTCGTCTCTCTTGTGTGTTTTCTTATTCTCTTTGATAATAATATGATTATCCACTCAGCAGAGCCATCATTGAGATGTTCAACAGAATCTACTGAGTTGCTTTCTCCTCAAGACTCTTGTGTTGTGTCGGCAAGTAGAAGTAAAGTTCTCTCCAGACAGAACAGGTTCGTGGTGATTTACCTGCCTCTTCACTTTGTGGAGTTTCATCCCTCTGGGTCCGAATTTATGATGATGTTTCTGTTATTTGTAATTGCTTAGGATCTATCTTCATACAATTTTTTTTTGTTGGTGTTTGCCTTCCATGCAGTGATGTTCTATATTTACAACACAATCACCTCATGTGCTCTTATGTATACCTTTGAGATGACAGACAGTTAAAAATACATCATTATGCTTGCTTTTCTAGTTGATTGTTTTATCACAAAATACTTTTTCTCATAATGAAAGGTTGTGTGTTTTTCTGCTAGCATTTATTTTTTTGTTGACTGCTTACCAACTTAATTCTTTAGATTCATTGTTTATCTTTTGCGTTGTTATTTGTAATTTTTTTTTCTTTCATTTTACCTTGTTTCCTAATAAAATTTGCTATGCTTTCTCTAGCAGATATGGAGTGTATTTTTATTTGTTTAATTGCAGTATTTTTTATAATTAGGTTTCAGATGAAGTGTTTCTTTTATGCAATCATATGCTATATGTCTGTTAAATTTGCCCCTAGTCCTGTTTTTATTGAGTAACCAAATCTTATTTTCTTGTTTGGTGGTAAGTGTATGAAGGTTTACATCATTGTTTTGAATGTTTCAGAAATTCTTCATTGCTATGTTCATCAACTTTGTTTTTATTTGATAATTCCCTTTAAATTACAGAGATAATAACTTTGACATGGATCTTGAAGAAATTATGCTCATGGAGGCTATCTGGCTTTCTATTCAGGTGACACTGTGCTGACATTGTTTTATACTATTGGATTAACTACTAGTTTGATAGTTCTATGGGACATTGTCATGTTGCTCTGGTAATTCTAAAGGCTTACAGACCATATAACTTCTCAATGATATGCCATCTTTGAGGCCTACAATGATAGATTTATTGCTGAAATGTGAAGCATGATGTAAAATCAATTTTTTTCTTTCTTTGGGTACATTGATTGGAGTACAGTGCTGTTTATACAGTGTATAGTCATATTTATTACTTCCATAAGTTTGTGGCTTATGTTAATGGAAAATTGGGCACAAAAATTTCTTCATCTGTTGAATTAGGCTGCATTTAATCAAGGCATGCTATGAAATTTTACTTCTTACAAGAGAAACATTACTTACATTTGTTTTAGGTATATCATTTCTGCGGCATTGTCTAACAACATGGTTCCTAGAAAAAGAGTTTATAATTCTATTGATTGTGCTGTGTTGTGCCACTCAAGTTCAAAGCTTAAATCGGTGAAACTATTTTAAACCGCTTTCAATTTTCAATGTTGGTGCACGGGATTGCTTCTGCTGCAATAAGCTCGTGCTATTAGGATGCTTTCTAATCTGATCTAAACACGTGCTTTATCTCCTTTGCAGCTTTTAAGATTTTCTATATGATGTTTTACCCAAGTATCCATAATAGGATCTTTTGCAAAATCTCCTTATTAGCTAGTGTTACCAGGTTATCATCCCCTTTAATATATACCATGTGGGATATCTGTACTTATCTCAGTGTTCTCCTTGTGCTTAATATAATGATCAATCTCATTTTCTTGAATTCAAAAAACAATGCTAGTTAGCCTGCATGAGTATAGGAAATAATCATATTGTATTTTGTTTGATTTGGTATATGATTATCACAGCTTCCTAACCTAATTAGTATTTCTTGCTTTAACAGGAGCATGGTGCTCAGAGAAGTCCAGGTTGCGGCACCAGTGCTTTGCCCAAACCATCAATGTCTAATGCTTGTGATAACTCTCATGCAGTGGCTCACACTGAAGCATCTCCAACCCTAGCTGACCGGTTGCATATGCGGGGAGATTCCGCTCAACTAGCCGAAAGCTATCCCACAGAGAGCTGGACCAATATGTCATTGGGCAATCAGCTGGAAGCTCTGCCAGTGGAGGAGAATGCATGGCCATTGGACCATGAATCAGAGATTGCAGAGGCCGGCACCAGCTACGCTAGTTCTGATACCACATCAGATACTGGACCTAATGCATTAACACTTCCGGGGGTTAACATCATTTCTGGTCACCCTTTGCCCGACAGCTTCGAAGAGCAAATGATGCTAGCCATGGCTGTTTCACTAGCAGAAGTTTAAGCCAATACTAGTCCTCCGAGACTCGCATGGATGTAATTAGCTCCATGAATTATTTCCATGAGGAACTTGATTAAACCCCTCTAGTTTTTCTTTCCATCTTTGTTTTTCTCCAAATCGGTTCTTGTTATAGCAGTGGCATTTGTGATTCAGGGGTTGTTATTGTGTAAGAAGGGGAAGGGAATAGAGAAAGAGATTGGTACTGCTTGGCATTTGATGTAATATATATATATATAGTTGACTTCCTGTATGTAATATTAGCTTTATTTTCCATCAGTAGAGCTTTAATTTATATCGCTCTGTTTTTGAAGATATGGAAAATTGACAAGACTTGGTATAAATCAATAGATGGGTGAGAACCAATGATAATAATATAATTAATAGTTTATATTGTCAAAATCTAAAGTCAAACTCTTGTTGTTGATTGATTCTCTCAGCCATATGGGAAGCCAAAGATGGTTGCTCCACGGAACCTCGCTTATCATAATTATAAACAATCTATAAATCCACTTCCAAGACTTGGACATACAACCAACCTTGTGTTGTAATCATGTATTTTCTATATATTAATAACACATTACTCGTTGACAATTTGTAATTAACCCTTAAAACATGTTTTCTAATTTTTTTTTTACTATTGAATATTTATCTACAAATTTTTTAACCCAACAAATATGTCAAACGTTTCAGATTTCTTTTTTAATATATATATATATATATATACAACTCATTAAAAAACGTCAATATATTACCATCCGTTGAGTCACGCAATGCACGCCGCTCTCTCAAAAGGATAAGGGCTATCTTGTAATAATAGAACAAAATCAATAATGAACGACGTGGATTGGCGCCTTTTGTCCCGCCTCTCGTTTCCCTCCAGATAAGGCGATCACGTTACTCTTTCGCTCCTTTACCTACTAGTAGTACTAATAACATCCGCTCCATGCGCTCTTCAAATCTCCACCACACAACGACATCGAGATAAACACATCCATCCCACAATCAAACGGTAACGGAACCGAATCTCATTGCAATCCATACCCTTGTACATTAGTTTAATTCCAAAGCACATAAAATCACAAACTTTTTTCTTAATACACGCAATTAGTTTATTTTACAAGGGTGTATTTGAAAAAAGCTAAGATTTCGGAGGGCTCAACGGGAACCACCCGTTAATACGAACAGGCGCAAGATACCTGTGCCGGCGCACGATAAGAGACCAATACACCCCCCCATATCTCCTCCATTCTCCTCCACTCACTTTCAAAAACTCCATCGAAAACCTCACCTTCTCGTCCTCCTCACTCCTCCTTCCCACCATCACGATGGCGTCGTCGGCGGGGACTCTCTCCGGCTCCGCCACCGGTTCTTGCACCGGCATTGCTGCCCTATTCTGCATCCGTAGGTCTCCGCGCGATGCTACCTCATTCTCCCTTGCGGGGCACCGTTCCCATGGCCCCGTCGGCAACGCTGGCAACCTCATCTTGAACCGCCAGCTCCGCCCCGCCATCGTCCTTGATGGATCACCGATTTCGATCTCTCAACGCCGGCCATCTCATCTTGAGCTCCTCCGGCCGGTCGCCGCTGCTGCCTCGTCCTCCCCCGCTGAGGGGAGCGATTCCGCCGGGTGAGGTCCGTTTCCCCCGAGTTCGCTCGCCTTCTTTCGACCCATTTATTACTAATTTTCATTTTTTTTTGTCCTTTTTTTTAATCAATTTCAGTGAAGCTAAAGTTGAGTTTGCCGCCAAATACCCCACTCTCGTCACCGGCTTCTTCTTCTTTATGTGGTAATGTAGTCAAATCCCACTTGTTTTTTTTTATTGTTATTATTATTATTCTTTTTTGAAGATATCTTTCTTTTTTATGAGCTTTATTTTGTTGAATTTGGCTCGATTAATTTTTTTACTATTTTATTTTCCAAAGAAATTACGGATTTATCCCTGTACAGGTACTTCCTGAACGTGATATTCAATATCATCAACAAGAAGATTTATAACTACTTCCCTTATCCTTAGTGAGTCACTGATTTGAATCCTGCCTGCTTGTTTGTTTCTTGAGTGTTTGTTGTTTCGTTGATTTGATTAGTGTTTGTGTTTTTGCAGTTTTGTGTCAGTGATCCATCTTTTTGTGGGAGTGGTGTATTGTCTGGCGAGCTGGACCGTTGGGCTGCCGAAGCGCGCAGTAAATCCTTGCCTCTAAATTTATGCCAGGATTTTAAGCGTTTTAACGTTTTACTTCTTTTGTTTTCTTGTTGTAGAGACAAGATTCGGTTTTGCATCTTGAAATAATAGTTTGGTTGGTTATTGGGATGCAATTGGTTTCTTTTAAATAACTCAACAAACTCATTTTTATGAAGTATAATGGGAATAAATTAATGGTAATTGAAAATATTAAATATTAGTCTTTGGAAACAAACTTGGATTTTTCTTCAATTTATGTTCATTGTGCCTTGTTCTGATGTGGAATTATTTATGAGTTGATAAGTTATTATAAGTACTGCTTGTTTGACAGTGAGTTTTGCCCCTGGTAAAATGGGTGGCGGGTTCTAGTATTATATCTTTTAGTTATGGATGATGAATTGGACTCTTGGATTGTAGCTTTCCCATTCGAATGTTTGGTTGGATCCTAACTGACTGCATGGTTTACTTAACTTCAATTGACATCACCCTTTTTGTCTTGGGTGCTGGCATTGGCCTGTTGCCTAAGTTCCTTCTTGTTTTGGTGAATGACATTAAATCTGCTAACTCCTAATTCCTTTTTACTTGATCATATAATATATAGACTTCAAACATGACCCTCGGACAGATCACTAAAAGGTTTTAGCAGCTTGACTAAAGCTGTACAGGACGTGAATTTCTACAATAGCCTGTATAGTTTTGTTTTTTTTTTTTTAATTTGGGAGCATGAAACTGTGAACTCATTTGTTGTCGAATGAATGGATCGGGAATTGAATGGTAATTTCTGCTTTCAACTAGGCCTCCAACAACACCACCACCAAACCACATCCCATCTTACACACACACACATGCAACCAACCTAGTTCATATTCTCTGTTCTAAAAATACTTCATGGCGATTATTATTTTCTCTATTTTTAACAGATCTGATGGCAAAATTTTAACCAAGTGATTTGATTAAGTTTGGATCTAGTGAGGTGGAGTTTTTAGACTTCTTGGGTGAAGGTGTTGGCATTTAATTGATTGAGTTGAATATCTGAGGCCTTTGTGCTCAACATGTTCATATGATGTTCATATTTTTTAATTGCATTGGAATGCAACTAAATTAAGTTTGATTTTTTTTTTCTTTAGCCAATGGACAACAAGTTGTTGAAACTGCTAATTCCTGTCGCAATATGCCATGCTATTGGTCATATTACCAGCAATGTGTCATTTGCTGCTGTAGCTGTCTCATTCACCCACACTATCAAAGGTACTCCATTTTTTTTAGGTTGACATGTGTGTTTAACAATGCATTTTTTTAATTATTTCTGGTAACTTTAATTCTTAAAATCAAATGCCAGCCATCTTATTCTCTTACTTGATCTCATTTATACAATTTCCTTTCAGCCCTGGAACCTTTTTTCAATGCGGCTGCATCACAGTTCATCCTCGGACAACAAATACCATTTTCCTTGTGGTTATCACTGGCTCCAGTTGTGATTGGTACTGTTCCTTATATCTGATTAATGTTTAATGATTTTTTTATTATTTTATTGTAAAACTTAAATCCTTGCCCCCAAATTGTCTTGATGTCAATGATATGGAATGGTTCTTTTTCTAATTCATTAATCTGGGACTTATTCTATATGAGTTTTTCTGAATAATTCTTAGTGTGGTATAATTTAGTTGAAGCACTTGAACTCTCCAAGTCTCTAGGTACTCAAACGAGTTCATGCAGCTTGCCCGTTAATGACCACTATGATGACAACACAGCCTTGTTGGTTTTTAGAGTGTTATGAAATGGCTGTGCCTATATAGGCCCTCAATTCTTTTCTTTGATTTGCTTGATGCTATTTGCATGTACTACAATAATATGGTTGATTTAAAGTACAGAGATGTGTGCATGATTGGAGCTTTTGGTTTACATTTATTTTGTTTAGAAAAGGAAGGTTAGTGCTGTGATTTCTTTATATCTATATTGCAACGATTTTCTTAAAATTTGCATTTCCTATTAACTGAGAAAAAAGCCTTTCTTTCATTTCATCAGTGATGTTATGCAAAGGTTGTAAAACAAGAGAACCTGATTTCTAGCAAAGAAAGCATGGATATTGACATATTGATAAATTTTTACTGAATTGTGCTCCGTATCTGACTAAATATATTTGTGATATGTTAGCGATTCATTTGTAATCATTATCATTGAATGCTTCAGGTGTGTCAATGGCATCACTCACTGAATTGTCCTTCAATTGGCTTGGTTTTATTAGTGCTATGATTTCCAACATATCCTTTACATACAGGAGCATTTATTCCAAAAAAGCAATGGTATCTTTCTGTACCTTTCTTTCCCTCCATCCTTCTTTCTACCCCCTCGCTTCACATAAATATTGTCTCATTTCTGCAGACTGACATGGACAGCACCAACTTGTATGCATACATTTCAATCATTGCACTTATCGTTTGCATCCCTCCGGCACTCATTGTAAGTGAAATATTCTTTTGTGGCAGGCTAATGTTTAATTTGTATGGCTTCATTGTTTATGGTGTGAATACATAAAATATCACAGAACACAAAAGAGGAAATTTTGTGAACAAGAGCTTCCCACCAGTGCAAGGTCTATGAAGGCTTAAATGAATGTAGAGTTAACCTTATGATGCAAGTAGTCTGTTCTTTAAAATTGGAACTTTTAGCTCCTCATTTGGAGAGAAACAACTTTAGTGGTGTGCCAAGGCCGACCATCTAACTTCATCATACAATGAATGGCTGTATGAAAGCTGCTACTTTTCTCATGTATTCATCGGAATGATGCCCTCCTTTATTTGAGAAGAAAAGGGAATGAAGTGGAACCCATGCAAGATGCCACTCATACATTCTTTTATTAATATGAAGTTCCTGCCAAACTCTTGCAGCAAAATATTCAGAGAATTTACTAATTCTTGCACTTTTCTAAAACCCTTGCCTTTTTCCTTTAACTTGTAACTAGCATAACATGAAATACAATTTATCTTGGTATTGTTTCACAGTATCACAATCATATCTTTCTTTTCATTTTCAGCTTGAGGGGCCTCAACTGTTGAAGCATGGCTTTAATGATGCCATTGCCAAAGTGGGCCTAACAAAGTTCGTCACAGATTTGTTCTGGGTTGGGTTGTTTTATCACCTCTACAATCAGGTGCACATCTCAACTTTAATTTGATTTTTTGTAAGTTGGTAATTTTTTCTCACTTGATGAGGTTAATGAATCTAATGGTCCTGCTATCCCGTCATCATATGAAAGAATTGGTTTGGATGCTATTTCGGAATCCATGTTTGTGTATCACCATGCAAATTAAATCACCCAAGTTAAAACATGTCAACATTAATTCAGTTGAACAACTTAATGAGTGCATGAGTTTTCATGTTGACGATGCATTTACGAAGTGATAGATAAAGTTAACCATATCCTTTGAAGAATATGATTTCTTTAGCTATGCTATTGCTTGCTTCTTTTACTTCAGGTTTTACTGAATCATATATTGACCTGCTATTTTACAGGTGGCAACCAACACACTAGAGAGAGTGGCTCCTCTTACGCATGCAGTGGGGAATGTGTTGAAGCGTGTGTTTGTGATTGGTTTCTCCATCGTAGTCTTTGGTATGAGCTACACTATGATAATTCTACCCAGTTGTGTTTGGTACATTTTTTTTCTTCAAAGTTATTCTAATCATCTTTGTTTAATGCAGGAAACAAAATCTCCACACAAACTGGCATCGGAACTTGTATTGCAATTGCGGGAGTTGCCATTTACTCATACATCAAGGCTAAGATGGAAGAAGAGAAGCTGGTGAGTTCCCTTAGCATTAAAGATTTGCAATATATTAGGGTCTTCATTTTTTTACTTCTTGCTAAATATTCAGTATCTTCTATCAAGTTGAAATAAATCTTTCATCAAAGTTCATCAACTATTTGGCCTGCTGTCCACTTGTATAGAAAAAGAAAAAATAACACCATTTCGTATTAGCAACAGAAACAAGTGTCTATAATTTGAGCATTATTGACAAAACTTGGACAATGCAAATACTACTAGGCATTCTTCATGATTCTGTCTTAACAATGAACGGTTTAAGGTTGAGTATTGACACCCTCTTCATGATTGTTTGTTATATCAATCAATTGGAAAAAGAAAAGATTAGAGCATTTTGGCCTTGCAAAGCTTGCCTAGTCACAATTGTTCTAAGACAGTATCGTGTCTGTATTCTTGGTTAAGCACAATGCCCACTGGTCTATTGAGGTTATTATTAATTGAGTGTATACTTCTTCAAAATTTTTCATTTATGTTCTAATCCACTCTTGCATATGTACATGACTATGCAGCAAAAGAAAACTACCTGATATCAAGAACAGGGTTCTTGTTGTCTTGGGCCCTTCGTGATAGACTCTTGGCCTGTCACAAGGTCATTTGTGCTGCTTGTTCCAGAATTAAGTTGATAAAGATAACTCATGTGAATTTCAGCTGAAGTTCATTCACTGTTTTATTTTCTGCAAATTTGTCTCCTTTGTAGTTTTCATTTGGACAGGAAACTCTTGTTGATCTTGTAATCATCTCTCATGCATAATGAACTGAGGCTCCAATTGGTGCCCATGTCTCTTTTGCTTATCTTTTCCCGGCCATATTAAATGAGAAAGCTAATGATCATAACAGCAACTGCTTTGATAGCCAACTTAATTGAATAGGCTTTTATACTACTCACTTCCAGTTTGGCATTTGGAAGAAGAAATGACAGTTAAAAAAACACTATGTGATATTCATTTAGCTTAAAATAATGGGTTGTTGAATGGTTCCTTCAGGATCAAGCAGTGGTTGAAAGTACCAAATCCTATGCAATAATGTTGAGTTAGAGTCTTGTGTGTTTCAGGCAGTTTATTAAATAACTTATTGAATGCTAGCAGGCATTGTTGGAATTGCATGTCAATAACATTTTGCTTGGAAGTATCAAATATTTGAGGTATTAATTGAATCATGTAAGCAAACTCTTGAATCAATCTAATACCCGGTGCATTTAATAAGATATTAGGATGGGGTAAATTTTATTGTTTATAGGTCTATACGATTAAATTCAATTATTCATTTATTATATGAATCTAAAATATATTTAACAGAAATTTTATAAAATGATATGTTTGAGTGTGATTTATCTAATCTTTTCATCTTTTATAGAGTAACATGAAAGCGAAGAATTTATCCAGAGTATCCCAAATTATCATATATTAAACATGTCAGCTTTTAAAAACCCCTTAAAGCAGGTTTGGTCAAAATCAACTAGTCAACCTCTTTTGACACCTCTTTAAGCATTGATTAGATTAATTGACAATTTGGCAAATAAGTTCAATCATCCTTGAGATATTCAAGCACTCTTTCTAAAACAGTCCAATAGGTTGCTTACTATATTTACTGAAGCATTCCTCACCAAATAGCTGAGACTAAAAACCTTCAATTCCAACAGTGCATGCAACTAGAAAACTATGCATTATAAATTCATATTTTCCATTTTATTTCCAGGATAAAAAGTACTTTGGATCACTGTTCAACCATTTCTCAAATCCCATGATGAGCATTTCCAATCTAATTCACTGTATATGCAAATTACATTCCTCTTTTTGGTATGAACTATGAAATATAAATGAACAAATATGCATCTCTAGAAATGATATATATATATATAATATTATATATTTTATCATAAAGATCACAGACATATAATAAGACACATAAAAGGTCCGTGTTTAATCCACCGCACTTGAATAAGCCAAGCCACCTGAACTCATTGTCAAATGGATAAATATGTGAGGTTTTTAAAATATCTACCCTCCATAAACAAACACGGCATAAATTTTAATAATTTTAACTTTTTATGCTATCTAAAGTTATCTATTTATATTTGATTTAAATAAATGAAAAACTAAAATGGATAACTTAGAATAACTGCATTCAAAATGAATTATATATATTCTAAAAAGTAAAATAATAACATAAATCAAAGTGGTATTACCGCCGTTGATCCTTTCACAACAGTGAGATCCAACGGTCAATAATCAAAGAGCATTTTACGTGTCCATTGGTTCTTCCATCTATATCCCATTTTGAAAGCCTTAATGGGCTCCATGCGGCACAGGATAACTCGCGCACCAGACCATTAATTTTTTTTTTTTCCAAAAAACAAAAAAAAGTATATCCAAGACTATAAAAAAATAAAAATAAATAATGCGTGCGCATCCACAGCATCGTGTTTTAATAGAGACGGTGGGTGGGGCCGTTAACTTGAACCTCGACCTGTTTTTTAGCTTAACCTACTCCACCGCTGCCCTTCAGGTCATAAAAGAGAACCCAACCTTTCATTCCTTCTTTTAGACCAGTCTCTATCTTTTTTTGTTCCTCTCTTCCTTCTCTTTTCCTCGTCGCCCCGGCCGGCCGCCGCCGCCGCCATCGCTGTTGCCGTCGTCGCCGCCGCCGCCGACGTGCTCTTGCCTTGGGCCTCCACCGACTTCCCGTTCGTGTTTCGCGTCTGTTCTCGCTGAGCTCCGACCGCAGCGAGCTGTGGTTGTGAATCTTATCCGAACTTAAGCGCTTAGTTTCTGAGTTGGATAAGAACGGTTGGATCCCTTCAACTTCTTGTTGAATATTTCTCTGAGGTATGATTTGGCGTTTGTTGATTTGATTTCGATTCAATTGCGATTGGTATTGGGTTAGGGTTTTTGTTTTGTTGGTTTTACGGTTTGGGGTTCCGTTCATTTGATTTGTTTTGTGAATTTGGTGTTCGATCGTCTGGTTTGAGCTGATTTGGCTGTAATTGGGATTCTTTTTAATGTGAATTTTAGGTTGGTGCCAGAATTGTGAGTCTGTATTCGTGATTCGATAGTTGATGAAATTTTTGGGAATATCGGTGTGGTTAATGATGATGACATGGGAGCGGAAATGTAGGATGGATCATTGCCTTGATTTGAGGATTGTGGCTGCTGTTTTGAGTTGTGATTTTCTGCTTTTTTTCACCCTTTTTTCCCTGAGGGTTTTGTTGAATTTTGATGATTGGGACTTGTATAGAAAGGAATGCTTAATTTGATTGCACTTCTCTTCCTGAGTTGAAGATGAAATCTTTGGATATAGTGATTTCTTAGCGGTGAATTGAAGAACTTTTGTTTTTATTCATAGGAAATTTTTGGATGAAATTATTGTTTATAAGGATTTTTTTTTTCTATCTTGGTTGATTTCTTCTATATAAAGGGTTATACTGGTTCTATAAATAAATATAGATAGATTAGGGAATTGCCTCAAGGTTAGATCAATTTTTTTCTTGTGAAAGTTAGTGTATTTTACTTGCTCTTGAGTGAAATGAGAGCAGTGGAAGAATTCACTCCTCACATATTTTATGATCATGTAGCAAGCCATGTGGTCATCCTACAGTATTTAATAAGCTAAAAGATATTAAATATCAGTACGGTTCTATTTTGGAAACAGAAAAGGGCGATTAGCTTTGTTCAGATTGAAAGATTTGCAAGAAACTGAGTCAAACTAAACTTTGCACATCCCTACCGGGTTTGTCCACTAAATTTTTTAAACTACTCTGGTGCAATTCCTTGTGCTTGGTTAATCACAGCACATGATCAACGAGGCTTGTAGATGAATTTCTTGGGTAGATTCTGATTGTTTTTACACTTACAATGCTTAAACATATCTTTGCATGTACATTTTATTTTATTGGCTATTTATAAGCTATGTGTATGTATCAGCTATATGTGTGTGTGTGTGCTTGCACCCGCAAGCACCAAGTAAAAAAGATTGGTAGATGGCATGGTTCAGCATCATTTCTTACTTACCCCTGATTAGCTGCTATTCGAATGCAATTTTTAGATGTAACATTTAATTTTTGATGTTGTGCATTTCTTCTATGCTAAAATGTAAGAATCTTATGTTGAAACTTGAAAGGGATATTTAGATCTTGGTATTGTTTGGAACAGTAAGTATGACTGCATGATTATTTGTTTTTAGCTTTTTTGTGGGTTGCATCCAACAATGTTAGGATTCTCCTTGATTGTTGGTGTGTAGAAGATAATTTTGAATTGTTGTTTTGTGTTGAAAATGTGAGAATTCATACCCGTTATAAAAGCATAAGTTTGAATTCATGAGAATTCTGTTTATCATAATTTTGAAGTATAATTCTTTCTCTTGCCTATTGAATAAATTGAGTGGAAATAATTAATGTTTTTGAAGATTGCCACCATGTTGGTTTTGGCCTGGTGGTTATCTGAGTGATCGATCTTGGAAGTGCTAAGTACTCTCCTAGATATTGTTTGAGCACCTACATGAAAATTACAGATTAGTTTCCACTAGCCATTGAAAGGCATGTACTTTATTTTGTCCTAGGGGAATCCAAACTTGTAATGCAACAAACCATACCAAAATCCATAATTTGATATAGAAGTGACAAAATCAAACATAAGGTCCTTGACCCACTATATCTAATGACATTCAAACCAGAACTCTTGTTATCCAATTTAACTCAAATCACTTAAATTCAAATGTGCAATGAAGATATTGGGTAGGTGGAAGTAGCTTTTGAAGAGATAGGAATGTGGGTAGAATGAAGTTGTATGAAGGGCATTGTGAATAATAAGCATAATGTGAAATTTATTTCAAAGGGTGGAGAAAGACATTGGATCTTTTGATTGATACTTTAATATTTAATAATATTATCCTCTGATGATAATATGCGCATTTGCACTCATGTGTGTACTTTTTATTGAGATATTTAGATCAAGCTATTCATCATGAATATCTCCGTGGATGAATGAGTACTTCTTGGATTTTGAAAAATGTTTTGCATAGGGCCTCCTTTCTCTTTTTTCTCCAAGATCAGGTTATGGAAGAAGGAACTGAGGAGGTGGTATTAGCAACAACTGATTGAAATAGTTGTCATTTTAGTAGGTAAATTAGTGCCTCAGACAGTGACCAAATCATTGTGTGCTCTGGAAAATACATTATTACGAACCATATTAGCAATGAAGAAAAAAGGGAATGATTTAAAGGAAGAAGGGAGAAGTGTCATTTGGAAATGAAAAAATTGTTGCCTTACACTTTGAACCCTTAGAGCTCATCATTTAGTAGGCCTTGCCGATCACTAATTGGGTATGAAATACCCTGATTCCTTAATAAGCACCAGGAGTTAGTCACATAATTAATCTTATGTTATCAAATATTTTATATATAAACTTCTCATGTTTGTTATCATTAAGTGTGGCTACTGCACCATTAAGGATTAGTTACGTTTATCTTTGAAATGTTGGTTCGAGGAAAATAACAATATTGCTGCTCTTGAGGTCTCTTATCAATTTTAAGTCATAGTTACATTTTGGACTTAACAACCAAGTGACCTAATTGTTTCATTTAAAATTCTTCCATTCTGCTTTGAACTTTCAACTAAATTTTTATTTTGACTGAATTAAATTTGGCATCTGCCATTTCAAGACATAGTGACTGTGTGTTGGGATTTATTGAATTCAGTCTTACTAGTAGGTTCTCTTAAATAAAACGTCTATTTTGTGATCTATTTTACTTTAGAGCTTCACATCTATATATTCTTTTTCCTTTTTCCTTTTTTTTTTATACTTATATACCCTGTTTGATTTCATGTATTCTCTTGTAAAACCTAGGCTATTACGTATATATTTCATATTTCCTGTGCAATTTCGTTGTATATTACCTTTAGTGATATGTGTTTTTTAGCCACATCATGCAATGAATTGTTTTAGTTGCTAAGCATTTTTAATAGTGTCTTGGTATTTTCACAGTGTAGTTTTACTTATCATTATGCAGGTTCCACACTATTATGCTGAGTCTTCCTCATGGGACCTGTGAAGTGATGTCTCTTTTGGCCTGTAAGGTTTTAATTTTGTTGTTTACTCTCTTTGGCCATTACTTATGTGTGGGAGGCTCTTTAAAGGAAAGAGATGCAGAAGGCCATTTATCATCTACAAAATACTGGTTCATTGAAGGTTCTTCCTCAACATGCTGGACGTCGTGCAAGTAATAGACGCACACAAGTGGCAACTGGACAGCAATCCTCTCCTACTGTATTTCCAGAAAAACGAAGTAAAGTAAAATCTTCAAGGCAAAATGATGTAAATGTTGCCAATGAAGATCTCGAAAAAGGAATGAAACATGAGCATAGAATTGACATTGGAAATGAGCAGTCTGATCTGTTGGGCTATGAAGTTTTCTCTGGTAAACTTGCTCTTGATAAAAAATCTAAAAGACCAAATACAGAGGAACAGACTGAACCAGGAACATCCAAGCATGATAGCATTGATTCAAAACTCACAAGTAAAGCATTGATTTGGGGACCTCGCATGCTTTGTCTTGAGGATGTGATATCTGTATGTTAATTTTATTTATATCTGGTGCTTTATTTTGGCTGTGTTATTTTCATGCCTGCAAACCAGACCAGACTTTACCATTTTGTGTGGTTGCAACAATGCAGGTATCATATAATGCCGGCCTTCGACATTTCACTGTGCACTCATACCCTATCATCAGGAAGTCTTGTTTTTTTAAGCCACGAAGAGATCGTAAGGATTTTCGTTTTGTTGCTACAAATTCTGAGGAAGCTTTTCAGTGGGTTTCAGGTTTTGCGGACCAGCAATGTTTCATTAATTGTTTGCCTCATCCAATGGTTTCAAGTAAGAAGCAACCAGTTGATGTAGTAACAGATGATCCTCTCTTTGACCAACCACATGTCAAATCTAAAAGTCCTCCAAAAATACTTGTGATACTTAATCCTCGTTCTGGACATGGCCGATCTAGTAAAGTTTTCCATGGCAAAGTGGAACCTATCTTTGAGGTTTGCCAACGTTTTGCATTTTGATTATTAATTTTATTGTATTTTGCTTTTAGTAGCTGTAATTTGAGAACTAAATTGTGCTAATTCTTCCTCTGATCTTTTCAATTTTAAGAGTTTCAAAGGTGTATTTTGTTGTCCTTTAATAATAAGCTTTTTTCTCTCAAAGAACAATCAACGAACTTTCCTATCTTATAGTATCATCTGGTATTTTGTGTTTGAATACTGCAGCTAACACCACGAAGTATCTTCCTAGAAACTTGAAAGCAACAAGTGGCATAGGAGATCACCAGACATTGTTTCTATATAAATCTAGTTAATTGGTTTTTTTGTCAAATTCAAGTTTAATTAGGACATAGAAGTGGGTAGCACATAAAACCATTTCAAGGAAACTTAGAAACTTATTCCCGTTTTAATACTAACAATTGTATCTTTTCAAGTTGTATCAATGCTAATTTCAACATCTCAATCTGACATTAACTATTGGCTGTCCTTCCCCTATTATCATATTGCAGAAAAAGTTCTTTGGTACCTCATGGTGTTGATTTGCACATTTTAGATTGTTGGTTTGATTTTCAAATATCTCTGTCAGCCTTCAGTTGAATTATTTTGTTGTTTATTGATGGTCCTCATTTGCCATTTCATTGCAATTCCAAAGACTTTGGAATGTTTACAAATTAGCTTAGGACCAGTCTGCCGTAAACGTGGTATGGTTTCAGATTTGAAGTATTCTAGTTTAGTTATTATACTGCCAAGTAGAGTGAGTTTCTTCACATGGCTCAAGATGGCTCTTTAGTTTGATTTATTGTTTTTATGTTTCCTCTTATACTCTGTTTCTCTATCTTTTTTTTTTTCTTTTTTTTCTTTGATGGTTAGAAGCAATTTTTGTCCTATTTAACACATATTGTTCACTTAAATTTATAATCTACTGACCACAGCTTGCAGGTTTTAAGATGGAAGTAGTTAAAACTACATCTGCTGGTCATGCTAAAACTCTTGCCTCAACTGTTGATTTCAGCACATGCCCAGATGGTTTATTTCACGCCTTCTATGTTTTTAATATTTAGGATGCTTCTAACATATTACTGCATTTGGCTTATGATGGTTTTGTTTTCTGGTTTATAGGAATTGTGTGCGTTGGTGGTGATGGAATTGTCAATGAGGTTAGTTATGTGTTTATTTAACCGTTTCCTTTTCCATAATTGACTTGTTGGTCTTATTGAGGCAAGATCTTTTTATTAATCATTAATGTGTCTAAATATTCATTTTACCTCTTGGATAAATACGTAAAGTTGCTATGGCATGTACACTTCTGATTGAAGCATCCCATAATCAGTTTATTTGTAAAAATGAATTTATCTAGATTTTGAATTTCTCAAATGATAATAATGATATGTCTGTTAACTAGTCATCACACTTTGCGATCTTGTTAAATTTCTTTCTTTAATTTGTTTTTCTAAAATCAAGTTTATGTGTCGACTGTTTTCTTTCGTTACCTGTGATATATAATTACTCTTGAGTTTATTAATTTTTAGAAAAAGAAGCTATAGGTTTTGGACTTAATGAATATATCTGATGAGGCAGGTTCTCAATGGCTTACTTAGTCGAAGTGATCAGAAAGAAGCAATTTCAATTCCTATTGGAGTAATTCCAGCTGGTTCTGACAATTCACTTGTCTGGACTGTCCTTGGAGTGAGAGATCCAATTTCAGCTGCAATAGCTATTGTGAAGGTATTTTTACCCTCCCATTGGTCAGAGTACCATTCTTCATTTATTGTTATTTCTTCTTTTCTTAATGCAAGATCTAGTCTCTGGGACCTTTATTGTTGTCATCTGTTAATTAACTGATTGCAGTGTTACTTAGCTTGAAATGCAATTTTAGTGAAAGAATTACAAGCATATGCATCTCTATTTTTTGTTACTCTGACCAGCTTTTTATTTAAATGCAAAGGCAACCTCTTAATGTAAATAATTTGGCGTCCGACATTGTATGAATCTTGATTCTTCTTTTTGACAGTCAAAAGTAAATAATTTGTCACCAGACATTGTATGAATCTTGATTCTTCTTTTGCTTTAATCTTGCCTTTCAGTTTTTCTTTTTGACAGTTAAAAGTAAGCTAAACAGTAAGTTTATGTCCTACTTAAAAATTGAAGTGTTCTCTTTGTATATCCAAAAGCTGAGTTTTTTCTTTTAGTTATGCATTAGAATTGAGGCGATTTTGTTCTAGATATACCTTTTGCTGATATAATTTTGCGCTTGTTTTCTTTGGGTCTCATTCTTAAGTTTATACTTAATTTGTTAATTCAGTAGTTTGGTGGTTCATATTTGAAAAAAAACACTTTTCATCTTCAACTTAATTTTGTCTTTGTTGAACCAAAATTAGTTTTTCATGAAGCATGGGTTTGAGATATTGCATATAACAGAAGAGATTCTCTATTTTACTTTATAATATAGCTGGTTTCCAAACAAAACCAAAGACAATATATTTTCCCAAGTCAATCCAGCACCGTTGGTCAATCCTAATGTCCATTGGCTTTCTGAGGGTACACATTAAATTGCTACACTTTGGCGGTCAAATGGATAACTAGATGTACTTATAGTAGTATGCGGAGGGAAAAACCATAAGAGTTTGATAAAATGTTCAAATATTTGAATTCTTAAAAAAAAAAAAGAAAAAAAAAAAGAAAAGAGTTGGTCTTCAGGGTTAGTTTAAGGATATTAAAGATATCATTAACAATTCACTTTTTAAATGTTAAGTAACAAAGAGAGCTTAATGTCAAATTACTAGGAATGGCCTCTCTGAGTAACTGCGCGTGTTATTTGAATGTTTTGGAGCATTTTCTCAATGTATAAGTTTCTTATTAGCATTAAAACATGCATAGTGTACACTGATGTATCCTAATATGAATCAAACTGTTGTCTGAAGTTCTAGAACAATGATGTGACTTGAAATCATCTTACACCAATTAGTTAAACACTTTAAGTGGATGGATTCTGAGGTGCAGTTAATTCTTCAGAGAGAATAGCCCTATTTTTCTAAAATTGCAAATGCACTCTACTCCAGCAGCTCATTTGATTGCTGTCTTCAATTTCAGTATTTGACCCCCAGAACTTAAATGTTCTCTATATATTACATGGAGACGTTCTTGAGACTCTAGTTAAGAAAACATTCAATCGAAAATGATAATGAATTTTCTTTCATAAAACTAGTATCCAAGCCATCTGTTTCATGTTTTTCACCCAACTCTCCACATAAGTTATATAGCCAAACTGAATATACAACAACAAGCCATTAGTGCCAGCTATTTGTTGGACCTGATTCTTTGTGGTTTTTAGACCTGTTTGTCTCCATTTTAAGCATTATTTCCTATTTTCAACAATTATAAGATTTAGTTGCCAAGAAGTTTTAGCTTTTTTTTTTCTGACTCATTTAGGCTTACTATATAATTTCACCCAACAAAGAATATCCAGCAGCTTATAGTTGGAGATATTTGTACATGGTATATTGTTTTCTTACCAAGGAGAATTCTACGCAATGGTCTTATATTTGTGTGTTTATTGTCCCATGAAGCCATCTGTTTATTTATAACCCTTGAAATTAGTTTCAGCTTGTTCACTTTTTTATTGGCCTCAAGGATGGTGTGATTGTGCAAGAAATGCATTTTTTAAGGTTCGAGGTCTTTAGCTTTTGAATATGTTATTTTATTATGATGATCACTTCAGCCCTATGTGCAGAGGAAGCTTTACAATATGAGGGATTAGGAATATTCATTTTAAGCAACCTAGATGCTGAGTTAGTTTTTATTTTATTTAATTAATTTATTTATTTATTTATTTATTATTATTATTATTAAGGATTTTGTGTTATAACACTCTATTCTTGAATGATGAAGTCTCAGCCAATGTAAATTATCTCTGAAAAGTTTAATGCTAGTTATTCTTTGTATTATGATTTGCTGGATATATGATGTGATCCTTTACTGGAGTTGGGGGAATTATTAATGTTAAGATATTCTAGTGTTTAATAATTATGTGCAAAGAGTTCTTTGGAACAAAGATCATCAGAAGCTTCTAGTAAAGCGAACATGAATTCACATTATGCTAAGGGATAAGAATTCTTCATAGTATGTGTTTCAGATGTGTCAAAGTTCTGAGAAGGCAATGTCAAATATGTGAGTGTTTACTCTTGAATTAATGATGAAATTTGATTTATGTCCTTGATATATTAGTTAAAATCTTCATCCTGGTCTGTGCTCTGGATATTTGAATTTTCATTTTTGTTGCAATGCTGGATGAGTTCTGTACTTTATGCTGTTTTACTGTCTGTTTTGTTCAGGGAGGCCTAACAGCTACAGATGTCTTTGCGGTTGAGTGGATTCAAACTGGTGTTGTTCACTATGGCACAACAGTTAGTTATTTTGGTTTTCTCAGTGATGGTAAGCCTTTTATACTTTGACATTCTTGCTGCATAATTAGGATGAAAGATGCTTTGGCTACTGCTCCAATTATAGAATATAAATCATTTAATTTGTTATTGCTTTGTGTGCCCTTCTTTAATAAACTTGCTTCAGGTTTTGTTGTGTATTTAGTGAACTTGGCAGTCTTCATGAAGATGGCAACAATCACTGATGTTGAGAAAATTTGTGATAGTTATTGGGATTTGAGTTATTTCTTAAACAAAATGGCTTGAAGTCTATGTGATTATTGATTTTTAGATTGAGGAAATTGATGCTAAGACAGGAATGTTGGATGAAGAAAATAAAATGGATGAGGAAAAGAAGGAACTGTCGCTGCTAAAATTTTTGTTTCTTGTCCTTTCATTTTCCTAAAATATAGATACAGCTTTAACTTATTGGGCAGACATGCACACCTAGGAGCACCGAGATTGATGTTTTGTGAAGAACACATGGAAGAAGCAAAGTCTTGAAGGCTCCCTTTTGTATTATCACTTGATTCACTAATCTTGGGTATACGATGTGTAGTCTGGAAAAAAAGAACTTGGTAATATTGGACATATGACCAAAGTTTTAGAAGAGAAAATGTATACTAAACATGCTTCGTGAAATTTTTTCTGTTATAAGGAAGCATGGCATCTTCTTAACCATAGTCTTAGGAAGCGAGCTATGATATACAGAGGTTTTTGAAACAAATGAAGACGGATCAGTTTAAGAAAAGCTATATGCATATTTGTGTTAGATACAAGAAATGAGGACAAAGTAAATATAAAAATCAAATACTAGAGTTGTTGTCATGCTCATGTCACTTTGAGCAATGATATAGCAATGGTTCCTTCGCAAGGTGTCTTAATAAGATTGTCAACAATGGCTTGAAATCTATACATTTATATGCATGGTGGCACTAAGGTCTCTCCAGGACCATGTGCTCAAATTATTGAGGATAGTATTTAGCAAGTATCTATCAGGTTTGAGTTTTCTTAAAATGTTTTATAGGAATTAATCAATGGGAATGATCTTCCAACCATTGACAAAGAATTAGCATTTAATGTCTCTGTGGCCCCATTTGGTTAACCTAGTTTTCTTAACATGGCCAGACTATGCCCATTGATATGTGAAAGGTGAAGGCATAAGTAATATCCGTTTACCTTCTGATATTCTGTTGAAATGTCTTGTCTAGTCTCTGGTCCAAACTAATTCCATTTAGTTAATGCTGGAGATGGCATGTGGAAGCCACTTTGTGCTTCTATAATATATAGATCAGCTCATGTTTAACATTCTCTTGAATTGTTTAGGGAAATTGCTTGGATATGCATGATTATACATTTTTTGGTCGGATCCTATAAATTTATGATTTCCACTATTTCTTTGATGTAATATACCGGTTTTGTTGCATTCAACTATTCTGTAAAATCATGCTTATACTCCTCTTTGGTGCAGTTCTCGAACTCTCTGAGAAATATCAGAAGCGATTTGGTCCCCTTAGATATTTTGTGGCTGGTTTTCTTAAATTTTTATGCTTACCCAAGTATAACTTTGACTTGGAATATCTTCCCATCTCAAAGGATATATCAGGCACTAAAGGAAAGGTTGTCGATGATGATGAGAAGGTTGATATGTCTGACCTTTATACTGATATAATGCAGAGGCCAAACACAGAGGGTCTCCCCAGAGCTTCCAGTTTATCTAGTATTGATTCAATCATGACCCCAAGTAGAATGTCTGGTGGGGACTTTGACTTTTCTGGTAATACACTTGCAAGCAGTGAGCCATCTGATTATGTCCGAGGACTGGATCCAAAAGCAAAACGTTTATCCTTGGGTAGAAATAATATGATGCAAGAACCTGAAGAAGTTATTCACCCCCAACCGAACCTGTCAACTACCCCTAACTGGCCAAGGACTAGATCAAGGTCACGGACAGAGAAAGGTTGGGCTGGCTTGACTGCTGCAAATGATACCAGGTGTTCTTGGGCAGCTCCAACAATGAATGACAAAGAAGATATTTCCTCAACCATGTCTGATCCAGGTCCCATCTGGGATTCTGAACCAAAGTGGGATACTGAGCCTACTTGGGAAACTGAGGACCCTATTCATTTTCCAGGACCTCCAGATGATATTGAACAAGGTTTAAAGAAGGAACTTGTTCCAAGTTTGGAAGAGAAGTGGATGGTTAAGAAGGGTCAGTTCCTTGGCATATTAGTGTGCAACCATTCATGCAAGACTGTGCAGAGTTTAAGTTCTCAGGTTGTTGCGCCAAAGGCTGTTCCTGATGATAACTGTTTAGACTTGCTTCTGGTCCATGGAAGTGGTAGAATGAGGCTGTTAAGATTTTTTGTGCGCTTGCAATTTGGGCGACATCTTTCCCTTCCCTATGTGGAATATGTCAAGGTACATGACTGTTACTCTTTTCTCATGTTCTATCAGATAAAACTTTTAATGCCATCACATTTAATTTGGTGTTCTAGCGCTTCCAAACTCCACTAGTGGAATGCATATTATGCCCTTGTCACGTGTGACTACTGTACTGTTTAAAAATGCAGACTGTGGCACCTTTGTATCACATGGCTCTTCTTGCTTCCTCTCTGCCATTTTCTGATTATGCCTGTTTGGTCTCTGCTGTGAACTTTGATTTTATTGTCATATTTGTTTCTGACATAGGGACGACAACAAAACTTTCTAGTTATAATCATTGATCACTACAGCATGATATGAACTTTCCTGAATCTTGTGCATTTTTATTTCACATCACAGGTGAAGGCTGCAAAGGTTAGGCCCGGTGCTAACAGTAACAACGGATGCGGTATTGATGGAGAGTTGCTTCGTGTGAATGGGCAAGTCATGTGCTCTTTGCTGCCTGAACAATGCCGGCTGATTGGCCGTCCTGCCAGGGAATGTATATAGGGGAAGCCAAGCCACCTCTAAACTTGGCAAGCTTTATGAAAATGTGCTTTGCTCTCACCCCCAATAGATACATACATTCAATCCAGAGCACCAACAGTTTGAATCATGTCATCTTCTTACCTAAGATGTCCCTTTTGTTTGCGAGAGTCTTGTATCTTAATGCACCCTTCCCAGCATCCATGAGTGATTCTTTTTTCTTTTTCTTTTTTGTTACCATGTATTGATATTCCACTTTTGCTGTTTGATGCCTGCTGCTTTTCGGCCAATTTGTTTCTAGGGTTTGGGGATATTTTGTTGAAGCCCTTAAATTTCTACATATAAGCATGTAATATATAGAGCCGCTAAGTAACTCATCTGAATTGTGCTACCAAGTTATTGTAATATACCTTGATTCCGTTTCTGGTTGCCGCAGCCTTGATATGTTTGTCTATGTTCATTCCTTTGTTGAGTTTCTGGTTGCTCTGTTATACATAGATGGCACTTCAGTTTAAGCCACTTTTTCATTGCTATTTGGTGTACAAAAATTTATGAAGGGTAAAAAAATCTTGCAAACATTGTTGCAGCTTGTGCATGGATTTCAAGTGATTCAGGGGAGATTTTAGAATTGAACATATATATATTTATATATTAGAAAGCAATTCTGATTTTTGTACCTCAATTGTTTACCATTCTGAAAACCCTGGGATCATAGACGCAAGATTCAGAAGTTTGTGGTTTATTGGATCTCTATATTGAGTGAATATCCGATATTTATGCTTTTCCTATTCTTTAGAAGCAATTAATTACTCAACGCAGCAGGTTTTAGCATGCACTCAACTCAACTCAATGAAACCAGCCAAGGCAAGGTATACTAGACGCAAATCATGCAAAAACATTAATGAAAAATAAGAGCTATCATTTGTGAAGCCTTTGTTAAAGACCAAAAATTACAACTGATTAACTAAACCTAGGAATTAGCAACCGAATATTAACCACTACTGGGACCATTTAACACATGCAAACATTACAAAATTCTGATATGAAACGAAAGCTAGAAGGCAATTTCAGAGAGAGAGAGAGAGAGAGTAGGAATACTGGAAAATAGATCGACCAATAAGACACCATTGGACTTTTCTCACAGATTTTCATGATATTTCACTTGTTTGTAGAAACAATATCAGTGCCCAAAATCCTAAATTAAATTGTTAAACCCAAACAAATCATAGAATAACTTCAGTACCCTAAAATACTATTCGAACAAGAAAAAAATTAATAAATATGAACCTAGCACATCTCATAATCAGAGATCCTCACAGCAGAAACATAAAGCAGCATTATCTCATGGAGCCAGCACTCTTTTGATACTGGCTTTCTGCTCTGCAGTCAGTCTACTTGGGAACTTGATGTTGAACTTGATCCTCAGGTTTCCTCTCATTGTCCGATCTTTTGGAATTGGCATGCCCTCCCTGGGCACTATTTCTTCGTAGCCAGGATGGATTATTGTGTTTATGGGGATGCTGAGGTTCCGACCATCAAGAGTTACCAGGTTGACAGTGTAACCTGTCAGGGCTTCCACCAGAGAGATTTTCTGTGTTACAATGAGATCATTTCCATCACGGCTATATATACTATGTGGTTTCTCATCAATGATGAAGACTATGTCTGCAGGAATGACATTGGGCATCTCATTCCCTTTCTCTGGGAATGTGATTTTAGTCCCCTTCTTCCACCCAGGCTTTATTTCAATTGTGAGGATTTCCTCCACAGGAGTGGTTCTCCTGAAACATGTAATCGAGTGTGAGCATGCAATGAGCACTAAGAAAACATCAACATTAATGCAATAACAATATCATGTCAATGGAGTAATAGGTCTCAAAAGCGAGCTTGTACAAACTTTTCATGCTTGCAAGAGAAATCAAAGCATATTAATAATTGAGCCAACAATCTTTGTAGAGCTAAAGAAACAACCAGAATGAAAAATGCTGCAATGGTCACAAAAGCATTCAATTAACTGAAGGAAGATAAATGAATACATGGCTCCCAAGTGTTCCAGTGTGAAAAAAAAAAAAATCATTAAAGAGGACTTCAAGAAGACACAGCAGCACACCCACAATTTACTTTAGAATATACAAACAATCTAAATGAAGACAAAAGCAACTTAGCAGAATAAACAAACCAAAACCCTCCCAATAATCGCGTGTTGCCAGTTTTACTCACATCTCTCTTTGTTTCTCAGCAAATAATACACACTTGAGCATGGGAATTCAAGACTAAGTTTGACAAACACTGAATATAGATAAAACCCATTAACTTCAAGGATAATTTAGATAAACATATCTCTAATAGTTAGCCCAGCACCCTTAAATTCGCCAAGCTTATCCTGATAAACATCAACAAACACTTCATACCATTTAATATATTTTCTACAGAAAACTATTCTAAAATTTGTACTAAGGTGAAACTCAGAGAACTTGTACAAGTAGTGGATTCTTGTGCCATATAAGTAAAAGCTGCTAGCATTAGAATGGTTGGCACTGTATCTCCAGTTTTCCACTTGATCTCCTAGAAGCTTGAAAAGTTAAAAAAAAATTACGACATCATTAACAATCGAAATATTTTGTATGGAAGCGATCAGATCGATTATCAGAAATTATACGAGATATCTCCCAACATTCCTTCTCATTTTTCCTTAAGCCCAGGGACTCAAATATTTCCATTTGAATTCTAATACTACTAAAGACTCGTAGAAAGCAACTTGAGCACTTGGTCAGAATCAGGTTTTACAAAGTAAATCTCCTCCAACCACCTTCAAAAGCATCTCCATTCTAACCATCTATTTGAATTCTAACCAACGACTAAGTGGTCTATTCGTAGACGGGTCCCTATTAGAACTCTTCACCACTTGTAAAGGTGCAGACATACCGAATATGAAACACATCAGGGTAACTGCCAAATACGCCTTAATCATCCAATTCCAACATAACCATGTCTTGATCTGCTTGACCATCTTTTATTCATTACACAGGGAAACATACCATTAAACCTGAGTAATTTCAAAGATGATCTTCTTATTTTCCCAAAGAAAATTTCCTAGCATTCTATTAGGTACATCCGCAATTCCCTCATATTGATGGAAAAGATAAATATATCCCAAGCTATAAGATGTGATTAAGCAGCTAGCAGGTCAATACAAGTAGGAAGATTGGGCAGGTAACCCCAAACCATTTGCGTCTAGATTATTTTGAGCACAATTGCATTATTAGCTAATCATGCAAACAAATGAACCTTGCAGTAAAATTATTGCATGCCACCAATTATATGCATATTAGAATCATGCGGCAAATCCACTTGACGCATGGGAACAACTAAATCCTCAAATTAGGTCATCAAAATTTATGTAAACAAAAAAATTTTCACTATGTATTTATCTACCTCTTTGCATTCTAGCCATATTCCCATGTACCACAAATTGACTTTGCAACTATGAATAATTGAAGACCTCTTCATGCTTTGGAAGAGGGCAGGGAATTATAAATGGCATGTCTAGACTCCATGCAAGTTGAAAAGAGATGGAATCATGGAGCATCAACACAGATATGGTTGCCAGACATGGTATACTTTGAAAATTAGATATATCAACAGGAGCTTGAATGAGTGTGTCTATACACACAGAATAATTCCAAAAAAAACAAAAAACAAAAAGAAAGAAAGATAAAGAAAAAAGGAAACCAGGTATTCAGTTTTCTATTTCTGGTCATCATAGCTCATACACTCTATTTGGAATTAGGATTGTCATGTCATAACCTGTGTTTTCCAAAATTATAAGCCCTATATTTAATGTAAATAGATAGGCATTATAAGGACATATTGATTAAAAACATTCTTACTGTTTCATCTTTCACCAAAGGCTATATTAGATTGATTCCAGATCATAGTTATTAAAAGCAAAAGGCACATCAAGTTGCTCGGGGTCAAATTGTCTAGGTGCAAGGCGCAAGGCTCAAGCACGCGCCTTTTCAAGGCACAAGAACTTTAAAAGAATTGAAAAAATTCATAAAATTCATAATACATAATAAATTTTAATAAGAAGAAAAAAATCAAAGTATAAAATTCAAACTAGGATAAAACATGCATAGAGCAAAATAGTGTATTATCAATGTAGCAAGAAAATCCCCACACTACTACTTACTCTACTATTACTAAGAACTACTATTATACTAGGAAATCCTAACTTCATCATTTTCTTCATCACTATTCTCCCACTCATTCTCATATTCATGCTCATCATCTTCATATTCTTCATTTTCTTCTTTGTGAGGGGAAGAAAAAACAAGAAATAAACATTTACAATGAAGGAAGAAATGCCTTTGTGGCCTTCAATCCTTAGTGAGGTCCTTTTTAATGATGTGAAGAGAGTGGAGGAAGTGAGATATGAAAGATTGACGTTTCTGACCTAAAAACCGGTTGGAATTCAATTTGAAGATCATCTAATGACTCATATTTGTTCATATCTTAAAAAATGAAAAAAAATAAAACATGCATGCTACACTTCACTAAGGAGCACCTCAAATCGTCTTGAGCCTCAAGGAAAGGCACACCTTAGGGCGGCTCTTTAATATTGCGTGCCTTCAATGCTCTAAGGTGTCTAGGCTAGATCCTAGGGCGCCTCACACTTAAAGCGCGCCTCTTTAACAACAACGTTTCAGATCTTGAGACTCCCTTTATGACAAAGGGCTTCTTTAATTATTTCTTGTTTTATCCTAATTCCCTAAATTTTCCAATTCTGACAATTGAATTTAAGTTTAGCTTTCAAGGCCTTCACATTTCGTACATCAGTAATAAGGAATCATTGTCTCGCACAAAAAAGTTCACAACTTTCCCGACCAACAAGAATATATTCTATCTTAGAAAAATTAACATAAGTAAGAATTATAAAGTCTTATCTAAACAAATAACACTTATAATATTAAGAGGATGAGGGAACAAAACAACTCAAACAATTTGTTTGCAGTTCATCATAACGTAAGCATTTATGTCTTAACACATTCATTCTATTCAATCAAAGATGTCTATAATGCATATCAAGAAGTCACTGTAGCAGGCCGATCTAGAATACTCTCTGCAGACCAGTTGCGGACCATTTTCCTGGGTCTACCATCCCCCACTCTCTATGGTTGAACTTACAGTGCGAATAATAAAGGAAATGCTAGATGAATTCATGAATAAAAACAAATAATTGAATAAAATTGTAAATGGAAAGCTTTCAAAGCCTTACAAAATTCTATAGGTGTTTCCGTTTAAGAATCTTTAACTCAGATATTCATGCTTTGACAATGTAACAACTTGTGAATAATGACCATCACACTTGCTCTTGAATGGAAGGTAGAATTATAGAAACACGTGCATGCATTTTTTTCGGTTTCCCATCAGTAAAATTTGCTATTCAAGGAAAAAACATCATATAAAAGCCAGCAATACAAAGTAGGTTTTTTTTTGGTTGGAAACAACATAACCTTGGGGGAACACATGAGAACCACTAAGCCACGAAGGTCAAAGTGAAGGCGGTGGAAAGAAATAGCCGAAATAGATCTTAGACTCTATTCTTCTGTCAAGAGTGACTTTGAAAGTTTTGCCTAAAATAACAAGATTACATCATTTCTTCATTAGCGATTGAGATATTTTCAGTTTGAAAGGTGTGGATAAAGATTACTTAACAAGATTTTAGTAAATTTAATAAGAAGTTTCTCATATTTTGACACTTGTCTCCTTGAGATCTATGGACGATCAGAAACAACAAAGGTACAACCAAAAAGAGCCCTGATCTCACAAATAGAGTTTCTTTTGATGTCTTGCAATCTTGTAAATAGTATACCTCGATCTACATCTACATCATACTTTAAATGGCCATGGTAATATTGTAATATAGAGTATGAAATCAGACATCTTGAAAGGTTTTAAATTTTATCAATATGTTCTCTTCTCTTCCTAATTAAATTCACAAATAATCATATTGTATATGATTACATTCTTAGACAAGCAATTTATTTACATCCATGTAAACACAATCGTATGGTTATGGCACAGTTATCCAAATAATTGTAATTTCTCAAATTACAGCTAAGCATCAAACATCACATAATTCCACCTCAACAAATATTGGAGGACATAAACATAGTCAAACATAGTCAGACAATAGTTAAACCATCAACACCTATGGCAAATATAAAGGTGCAACCATAATGTAAGCTTTTCAATAAAGGAAATTATAATATACAAACAAAAGACAATCACATTGCAATTCCATTAAAGAGAAGAAGCAAGACAAGAAACAAACAAAAAACTCACCCACTCATATCAGTGACATCCCTGGAAATCTTCATCTTCTTTGTGGTCCCTTTATACAAGTCCTCAAGACTGCAAGGCAGCTGGTTCTCAATAGGCGGAGCCTTCAGTGGCTGCCGTGACTGCGAAGCCTCTCCACCAAACGCCGATGAGAAGAAGTCATCCCCAAACATCCCACCGGGGAATCTCGACCCACCTTTTCCACCGCCCATGCCTCCGGACGTGCTTGTGAACCCAAAGAACTCGGCAAATATATCATCCGCGCTCCTCGTATTAAACCGACCTCCATCACCACCACCACCGCCACCACCACCACCAAAGAAAGATGATCCTCCGGCTCCAGGCGGCGGAACCTGGCCCTTGAGCCCTTCCTCCCCATACTGATCATACACTGCACGCTTCTGCGGATCACTAAGAACCTATAAAAATCCACACAGATTGCCGAAACATAAATCACCAGATCTCGAAAAACACAACCCTAAAAACAGAGATCAAAATCGAGAAACGAACATCATACGCTTCAGAGATCTGCTTAAACTTCGCCTCAGCTTCATTCTTGTTGTTAGGGTTCTTATCAGGATGCCACTTCATGGCGAGCTTGCGGTAGGCCTTCTTGAGATCCTCATCGGTGGCGTTACGTGGGACCTGAAGGACCTTGTAGTAATCCACTCCCATCTCGTCGCCGTCGTTGTTCTCCTCGTCGTCGTCGTCGGCGGCGGCGGCGGTGGCGGTGGCGGTGGCGGTTGTCCTTCTTTCAAGTTCAACCCTCTCGTTTCGCAAGGGTTCGGTTCTCTTGAGAAAGAAGCACAAGATGATGGTAATGCTCTGAGTTGGTTAATGGAAAGTTCCAGAAGATGTGAACATCACTTGAACAGTGATTTCAAGCCAATCTCCCAAACTTTACCCTCCATTGGCCACTATTTTTTTTTTTTAAAGATATTTTTAAGTTTTTTAATTATAGTGGAAATTACCAAAAAAACCCTTTAAATTTGTAAAATTGCCAAAAAAACCTTTTAAGTTTATAAAATTGCCAAAAACACCCCGTTAGTTTTGCAATCCCTAAAATCCCCCTCCTTTTAAACTCTATGTTTTTCAAACCCCAAACTCAGAATCGGATGTGAGCGGAGTGAGTTTCAAATTTTTTTGGGACTGAAAATCGCTGCAGACGGGGAGTAGTGGTGCTGCCCATCTAGGCGATTTGAGAGGAGTGGGCGGTTTTCCGTAGGGGTAATCCCGAGACTAATTTATTGGAGCCTTTTTACTTGCTTTTTCTCAACTCACGTCTTCATCTTTTCCATTTCAGGTCGTCTCCGAGTTGTCTCTACCTGCAAAGCCTCCCTGTAATTGGCATTTCATCGACTTTTTCCCTTTCCACCCGAGTATCTCGAAGGAGAAGTCCCCACGTAACTAGTTGGCATTTCATCGATTTGAAAATCTAAGGTATTGAGTATGGTTTTATGTTAACTGCATACATTCTAAAGAAAGATTTTTTTCGGTTTTGTTTTGTGCTCCCTGCTTTTTGTTGGAAGATATCAAGTCTGCAGGGGATTTCTCACTGGGGTTTTTGTAAGTCTCGTAGGAGATTTCTAGTCGGGGTTTTGTTTTGTTTTGCATTTTTCAGTATGTATACACTCATCGAAATAGTTTTTTTCGATTGTTATGATTTGTGTAATATTTATAATGTACATTTCCCCTTTCGTTTGATATAGTTGCGCTTTACTAAAATGAGGGTTGACGTTTAAGAAATGAGATGTTACTGCTTTAAAAATTTGTTGTCTCTGCTTTACGTATTCTCGTCTCTGTTTAAACAAATGGGTCTCGCTTTAACATTTTATATCACTCGCTTAATAACCGAGAGTTTACCGCTTAAAAACCTTATATTTCCGCTTAAACTTTTGTCAATACCGCATGTCAATGTGTTGTTATCGTCAGCAGTTTGTGATTACTGGGCCAACCTAGTTAACGGGCGATGCTATTTAACACCGCTTGTGGAGACCTTAGTCGAATTGAAAGATAATACGACCCTTTACATCGGGAGATTATTCGAAGGACACCGCTTGCGCTGCTCACTCGAAATCGAAGCTATATACCAAGAGAGGGCCCTTCTCGATTCTCTTTTCGCAAAGGTACGATGGTCGCACCAATAAATTGTGGATCGGGGAAAGCCTCGACCGAGTTTCGCACCTCAAGACGCTGGCCTCGTTTCTCGTCTCATGGCATGACGGCGACGCAGCTGGTCTTTCGAAGAAGAAAAACCAGTCGCCGCTCAAGCGGGCAGATTCTATCAAAGACCCACGAGACACCGAGACTCCATTAAGAGCACTCGCGCAACTTGTTCGATGTGAGGGAGAAGAAGATAATTTTCGTCAAACTCCTCACGCGCACTTTTCACTGGGGACAAAGTCCCTCTTCCCAAATACATCACGCTCGTGCTCCGAATCGATCGCTGATTACGCCGATGATCTAC
>NC_052475.1:22396060-22407679 GCF_009730915.1 Dioscorea cayenensis subsp. rotundata | reverse complement strand
CTTACCATGTCCATAGCGTCCCTTATCGTACCGGACATGAAGAATAATACCATATTCTTGTTTATCGTTGTCCGGAGACGACGACATGGAAGTGGCCATTCAGTGATTATCGGGAGGATGACAATTTGAACTTCATGCGGAGTTCTTAGCGACATCCCCGATCATAGCCATAATTGTGTCGTAATGCGTCGTCACGCTTTGGCACATAAGCAGTAGCATGTCGATGATGGGCGCGCTTCTTGTAGGATATGGCTCTTTGCTCGGCGACTTTTGTATTATGCATCTGAAAGCGTCCATCACATCATCGATGACCGTCTCCTTCCCTCGAGCGGCGATGTATAACACATCGCGTGTGGTCTTGGCAGTCAGTTCTTCCACATGACGGTCTTGAGGTTAAAGCGATAACGAGATATTAGAAGACCATATTGTAAATATTTAAATGATATTATCAATTGTTACATGATATTATATATAATTAAGCAGTGAAAGCGAAAACTTAAATGATAACATAATGGTATTAAACACTATTAGGTAATAGTTAAACACTATAAAAACCCTTTAAACAATATCATAAAAAGCGTTACACTTACGTCCGATGAGCGGTTGAGGAAGATCCTCATCGACTCCGCTTTCGTATTTGTTAAAACGACTCGAGCCAACCCATTTCTTCTTCTTGAATAAAAGCTTTTCGAGTCAGTGCGGTCCAATTTTTGATTGGCCTTGATCATCTCTCTCGTTGCTCGGTCGGGGTCTTCATCGACATCTTCCTTGATCGCGAGGGGCGATGGCGGCGGCATCAGTCTGAACACGTCCTTACATTGTTGTTCTTGTTGTGGGATTGTGTCAAAGCCCGATCTTGAGGAGCGAGCGGCAGCATCAGCCCATGAGCGCTTCCCTACATGGTTCTTGTTGTGGTGGGATTGTGTCACCTTGGGCTGCTAGATGCTTGTCGGCCCGCGGCCGCGGCAGCGGATTGACGATCTTCTCAGCTAGTGGCCATGAGCCAGCGGCATCGTTGGGAACACGCGCTAACTTGTTCTTGACCTTCGAGGGATTGTGTCCATCTTTGATAGCCATGATCTCGGCATTGGTTTCCATCAGGGTCGCGATTTCATCGAGAAAAGAGTCAGCGACCTTCTCAGCCGTAGCGAGCGACCCATCATCTCGATGTCCTCCGCGTCGTGGCCGTATCGTCAGCGGCAGAGACTTCGATGCTGACGCATCGGCGCGATGGTGTTCCTATTGTTCATCGTCGGTAGGCGGTGGAGCGGAGCGATATTGTTCTCCTCTTTTTCGCAAAGTCTCTTGAATGTGGCGCCTTGGAATGACCTTCCAGATGATGTCGTAGGTACGTCGAAATTCCGGCGCCTCGTTACGTCCGGGTGCTTCGGTTCTTTCGAGGGATGGCGCGGTAGGGTTTGTGAAACGTCCTTCCGGACGCCTCCACTGGCGACAAGCAGAAACTCGATCGTCAATATCGCATACTGCGTAAGAGTTCGCGGTGACATCTTAGCCCTGATATCAGCGGTGTAAATTACTGCGGTCGGAGGGGCGCCATGGTCGGAGGATATCGTTATCGTGGTAGGGGGTTGTTGCCCGATCTGCTTAGGGAGTGAGGGAGGGCTTCTCCCGTCGAGGAATCGTCTTGGCGTGGTGGGGTGGAAGTAGGAAGAGCGGCGTCCGTAGCGCCGCGATAGAGTGCCCTCTCGTCACTGCCTTCGAGCAAGTGGTTCGGGAGCGATGGCATCCATCCGTCGGTTGGGCGCCCAGACAAATATTTCTTCTTGACGTTCGGGAACCCGATTTCAGGAAACTAACATATGTAAACCAAACAATTTCGGTGAGATCATTCGTTTTTAAACTATAAAAACTATATATTTTAAAGCGTTATAGAATATAATTAAGCGGAGAACAAAAATATTTAAGCGGTTATGAATAATAGTTAAAGCGGTAAATACTAAAAGTTAAGCGCTAAATAAAATGTTTAAACATTAAAGACTTATGTTAGACATTGTCCGTGATTTATTACCTCTTTTCCATCGACGATGACAAGCTCGTTTCTACAGTCAGCTTGCTTCGGTGAAAGTACTTTCACCGTAGCACGACATCCTTGGGATCTTGCAGAAGCGGACTTTCTTCCCGTTAGAGTCATTTCTCGTAAAACCAGAGCGTTAAGCGCGGCCAGAGCAACCCTTAATGTACCATGTGTTGGTACTTCTTCCCGCGCATCTATCTTGCGCTCGGGCGGCTATGTGGAATATCCTCCATAAAGCCGCTTGTGCGTCGCTGCGCCCGTCGTATCGCCCCCATGGGCTGGTAGATCATCGGCGTAATCAATGATCCGATTCGAACCGAGCATGATGTATTTGGGAAGAAGGGCGTCCCATCGTAGTGCACGCGTGAGGAGTTTGACAAAAATTATCTTGCTTCTCCTGCAGCCGAGACAAGTTTCGCTGAGTGCTCTTGATGGAGTCTGCATGTCTCTAGTGAGTCTTTGATAGATCTACCGCCCCTGAGCAGCGACTGGTTTTCTTCTTACGAAAGACGCTGCAATGCGTCAGCCATAGCTGAGACCAAACGAGGGCAGCGTCTTGAGGGTCGCGAAAACTCGGCGAGCTTTCCCGATCCACGAATTTATTGGTGCGACCATCGTACCTTTGCAAAAGAGAATCAGAAGGGCCCTCTCTTGGTATATGGCTTCATTCGATGAGCAGCTATGAGCGGTGTCCTTGAATAATCTCGAGTGTCGGGGTCGTGTTAACTTTCAATTCATCTAAAGGTCTCCTGGCCGGTGTCGAAATATAGCAGCCCGTTAACTAGGTTGGCGCCGTAATCACAAACTGCGGTATTGACAAAAGTTTAAGCGGAAATATAAGGTTTTTAAGCGGTAAACTCTCGAGTTATTAAGCAGGAGATATAAAATGTTAAGCAGGAGACCCATTTTGTTAAGCGAGGCGATAATACTTAAGCAGAGACAACAAATGTTAAAGCGTAACATCTCGATTTCTTAAGCGTCGACCTCGTTTGTAAAAGCGCTATGACCATATCAAGCGAAGCGGGAAATATACATTATAAATATTACACAAATCATAACAATCGAAAAAAACTATTTCGATAGGTGTATACATCTGAAAATGCAAAACAAAACAAAACCCTAGCCCAGAAATCTCCTATGACTAACAAAACCCGGTAGAAATCCCCTACGGGACTTGATATCTTCCAACAAAAAGCAGGGAGCACAAAAACAAAACAGAAAAAAATCTTTCTTTATATGAGCAGTTAACATAAAACCATACTCAATACCTTAGATTGCAAGCGATGAAATGCCAACTAGTTGTGCGGGGGACTTCTCCTTGAGATCTGGGTGGAAAGGGAAAAAGGCGATGAAATGCCAATTCTGGGAGGCTTGCCGGTAGAGACAACCGGAGGCGACCGGAATGGAAAAAGGCGAAGGCGTGAGTTGAGAAAAAAAGCAATTAAGCAGCTCGATAAATTACGTCTCTCGGGGTTACCCTCGGAAAACCCCCAGCTTCCCTCTCAAATCGCCCGAGATAGGGTGCGATCGCGACTCCCCATGCTGAGGGCGTTTCGTCCAAAAATTTGAAACTCACTCCGATTCGCATCCAGATTCTACGGGGTTTGGGGGTTTGAAAAACATAGACTTTTAAAAGGAGGGTTTTTGGGGATTACTAGTAGCAGGGGTGTTTTTGGCGATTTCTGGCTTTAAAGGGTTTTTGGCAATTTCCACTAAAAAGAAATCCAGATTTAGATAATGACATCAATTGTGATGGGCTTCTGTGCATCAGTGGTTAATTTGTTAATCCGCATCTTGGGGTGGGTTGATTCTCTCTATCGTCTCAAAATTTTAAAATTGTTCCTAAGCCATCTTCATCTTGTCGGTAAACTTAAATTAAAAATAAAAATAAAAAAATAAGAACTAATATTTATTCAAAAATAAATAAATAAATAAGAACTAACATTTGTAAAGTTTTTATTTAAAAAAAAAAACATTTGTAAAGTTTATTTATTTTAAAAATTAATAAATCTTAAATCTATATACACTAGCGCATCAATAAACTAATGATTAATTCAACAAAAGTTTATGATACGCACACATGTAATACATAACCTTTTGTGAATGCCACTTATTGTTTTTCATTAAATTGTTTTCTATATTATCATGTTTTGATTGTAAAAAATTTATAATTAAATGTCATTATAATAGGCTACTGTGTAATAGTTTATGCTAACTAAATCAAGGTAGTTGTTGCAAATGTTTAAAATAATTTGTTCTTAATTATATAAAAAATAATAATAACTATTTTTGTAACATTAGAAATAAAAATTATAATAATCCTATATAGATTAATAAAGTTAACAGTGATTAAAAAATACAATTATAGGTGTCAATTTTTTGGATAGGTTTCATTGGCCGTTTATTTGGGAGAAATAGTCGGAGTGAGCAAGTAAAAGAAGAGCCACTTCCATGGGGTGAGGGAAAAGTAATTTTTATTTTTAATACCGTTGGTGTTCATTAATCGGAAAGTAAGAATATGACTGTGTTAAGTGAAATTTTATGAATTTTAAAAAAAACTTTAAAAGTGAAGGAAATGTAATAGGGGTGACTCACGGCCTTTACTTCAATAAAAAAAAAAATCATTAAAACTTATTTAATTCAAAATCCACTTTATAAAGTAGATTAAGTGGCACTTTTTCTAACATAAAAAAGTTGGGAAAAATCAAATCCCTTCCCTAAAATGAATGTAGATTGCATCAATGGAAAATTTTTAATCACAACAAATAATTAAATAATTAATTTGTCATTAAACTAACCTTCAAATGCATAGTTGCCTTCTTTTTACTATTTCTCAAGTCCTCCCCACGTTAATCAAATTCACGAGGACAACATTGTCAAGTCAGCACAAAAATTGTTTATAATTTACTTAATTTAATAAACTCTACTATTAAAAGAAACTACTGATAACATACATAGTATAGGTTCATGTGCAAATATGAGAAGCATAACTAATCAAAGATGAATTAAAAAAATTAGGGTGTCTCATTTAAGTAATTTTTTTATAGGTGTAGAAAAAAATTAATAATACACAATAATTAACGTTATTTATTATAAATTATAACTTGAGATTTTCTTCATGCATGATAATTTCTCTTTAAAAAATAGACTAAAATTACTTTTTATTTTTTAATTGATTTCACACACATATATAAATATAAATTTGGGTGAAAGTACAACAATGACCTCGTTAACATTTGTCATTAAATATCAATTTAAAATTAAACTAATATTTGAAAATGCATTAATCTTAAATTCTATTTTGTTATTTTTAAGTCCTTTCTCTGTCAATCAAATTTACAGGGACAACAATGTTAAATTAGCAAATAAAGTTTCATAAATTTTTATTAATTTAATGAGCGATGTCATTAAATAAACGCATATTACGAAAAAAATTTGAACTCTCAAATCGATTACATGCAGCTACACAAGTGTTAATGTCTCTAATTATTTGAACCACTCAACGTGAGCGAGTTAATGTGTGTTTTTTAATGCTCAAATCAATAATTCATGCTTTTAATAATAACAATGTAGAACAAATAATAATCAAAATCTCTCTTTAGGTAGTACAATACTACAAAAACAATATAAAAACGAGCTATGTTCACTTTAGATAAAAGTAGATAAATGTATAATTTATTGAAATAATATATTTTTAAATATATATATACACACAGATAACTTATTGAAAGCATTTGGTTTGAGAAACATATCCATTTTCATTTGTTGTTATTTACCTGGACGTCATTGGATTATACATTTATATGTTATTGCCATTAACTGCATATTCCTTAATCAGTCCTCCTTAGAAACGACATTTCTAAGGATTATTTACTTAATAAAAAGGACTTTTCTAGATTCAAATGGATTATCAGTTAATGTAAATTATAAAAACTATATTTATATATTGAAAAGCCTTTTTTGGGTCAAAAACTTTTGGAGCTTTCAAGTGATCCATGATACACAACCGATAATTCGAAATGATTATTATCCTTTTATGAAAATATATATATATATATATATATATATATATATTGTTTTGAAGCCCATGGTTATAAATAAATTTAAATAAAAATAAAAATATAAAATATTTGTTTTAAATATAATTAGAGTTGTATCAAGATTAAGATTTGGGGTTAAAATAAGCTGATTTCTGTCATAAAATTACTAAATAAATAAATTTTTTTTAAGTCTTTAAATTATGAAATAATTTCCTAAATTTATACTATAAATTAAATAGAGAATAATTTAAAAACAATAGTAATTTTAAACTTTCTGTTGTGAAGACCATCATTATAAAATAAGTTTAGATTGAAATGTAAACTTTAAAATTTAAATTTCTAATATATTTTATTGATATTTAAAATGTGTTAATTAAAAAGTCATGATATTCCTTACTAAATATAAATATTATCCAAAAATAATTCCAAAATTTTTAAACCTTTTTTTTTCTAACTTTCTAAAATGATATTAGATAGAAATTTAGAAGTTAAACTAAAATAATAATATCCCTTCAACTCCAAGCTATCCATTCAAACACTCCCGCCCAAATAATACTATATAATCTCATCATTACAACTAACTTTCCAAATTTTCCATTTGCTCTCTCTCTCTCTCTCGCTCTCGGTGACATGGCGCTCTCACTTGCTCTCCGGTGACATGGCGCACACAAAAATCCCCATATCAATGGAGACTATGGATTTGGAAAGTAGACGACTTGAAGCCGATCATCGCCGGAAAAGCACAATTGCAAACTACCAGATAGTGAAGATGCTTGTGCAAAGGAGCCTACAGTTGTGTTTTTGAAGCCATAGACCTCAGAACCGGCCACAGAGTTGCCGTCAAGCAAAAGCCACGTTCGTCCGTTATGCAGAAGATCATATTGAAGACATCGCTACACTTCTCTCCGCGAGATCGACATCTTATCATCGTGTCGCCACCCGAACATCATCCGTTTCAGAGAATTCATCATCGATGATGCCCTCCACTCTGTTTTCATCGTCATGGACCGGGCAGTCACGGATCTCAGGACTCACTTGATTTTGGCATCAGGGAACTTGAAAGAAAGCCATGGTGAAGAAGCTCATGCTCCAACTGCTTCTAGGCGTTTCTTATCTTCACTCTCATGGGATTCTCCACCGTGATTTGAAACCCGGCAACCTCCTCTTGACCGGCGTCGGTGACATGCGGCAGCTCAAGATTTGTGACTTCGGCCTCGGCAAGCGTTTTTCATTATCTTTACGAAGAAGAAGGAACAGCATATGATTTGTTATCTCAGACTGTGGTTACTCAGTGGTACCCGATCGCCGAGCTTCTTCTCGGAGATGAGAAGTATACGCGACTATTGATGTTTGGTCGGTGGGTTGTATTATGGCGGAGATGGTGACGGAGGGAAGACGTTGTTTCCTGGGAAGTCGAAGATTGATCAGCTTGATATGATTTTTCATGGTGATGGGTACGATTGGGTTGAAGTCATGGCCGGGATTGGATAAGTTGGATATGGCTCGCTATTTTTTTGGGTGGCCCGGAGAGTATAACACTCTCCGGTTGAGAGTACTGCCGACGAAAGCTATCAAAGGCCAGGGTATGATCTGTTGAAGAGGCTATTGGAGGTGGATCCAAGGAAGAGGATCAGTGCAGAGGCTGCTCTCGACCATGCATGGTTCAGTGATCTTTTCATATCGATGTAGCTTAAATTTTTTACTATTTCCTTCGTCCTTAAGTACATATATGTATATGGCAACACTTTTTTATTTCTTTGTTTGATATTCATATGGAGTCGTATATGTAAAAAGTTGTTGGAAACTTTTTAATCTAAGTTAATGAAAGTATTTTTATACATCAAAATTTTGATTCTCGGTTAGTTTCTTTGTGCGTTTAATATGAAGAAGCAAAGGATATATAGAATTAATTTTGTAAGAATTTTATCTTTTGACAAATCTTTAAAATTCATAAATAGCGTTTTCAATGTGATTTAATCTTTTATAACAGTCAAATTAATAATTAACTTTTTCAATATCTCTAAACAATATATATATATATATATATATATAAATCATTGAAGAATTTGGTTTAATCAAAACAGACACAATACATTTCATTGGTAGTAATTATCTGCCTTCACATTCAATTATTATTGGAAGAAACCAAATATTCTTTAGCAAATACTATGAAGCCCTTAGATTTCCGCATGTAGCGTTTTTCTTTTCGTTATCTGAGTTCCACCTTATCAGCACGTCGACATGATGGAAGTTTTAAGATTTGTTTATTGTGGATACTTACACTAAGCTATGCAAGGTCAGAGCGGAACTTCTTGAGGGCCGCTTGACAGGCGACATAGTAAATTCTTTTCTATGAGAGGCTAGTGGTGTGTAGCCTCAAATTAATGGTGTTAATATATCAGCATCATCGTACATCTAGAACATATGAGAGGCTAGTGGTAGAAGCACCCCCTCCTTTTTATTTTTCTTTCTCTCATTTTTATTTTTAGTTTTTTTAAAAATATCAATCCTTTTTCCAAACTTATACTATAGTCTAAAATATAATATTTTTGACTTTTTATTTGACCTATTAATATTTTTACAAAGTAGTTTATCTAGTAAATCAAAAATCTATTATTTCTCCCCTTTGTTTTTAAATATTAATTTATATAATATAAAAATTATACTTTTTAAAAATTTTGTTAAATTTATTATTTGATTACTGATTTTTGTATACTATGATATAACATATAAAAAAATATTTTTTAAAAAAATATTTATAAAAATATAGTTTATGTTTTTTTACTTGCTCAATCTTAAAAACAAATTATAATTGTCTTTATAGTCTTTATAGCCCTCATTGTTTTTGTGGTTAAATTGGATGGATCGAGCGGTAATGATATGATCGTTTGACCAATCTGATATATATATATATATTGATTTTTTATAAAGAACATACAAAAATTTGTTTTTAGTTAACTTTTGAGTCGAAACCACGCCATATTCCTCCTGGATTCCGTCGTTGCACTGCTTACACTGGGTCTTTTCGCGAATGATCTAGTGATGTTCTGAAATAAGCAGGAAGGAGAATGTGACTTCTAAAACCTGAAATAACAAATATTACATGTCAAGCGAAAGGAGGGACTACGAGAGTTCATGCAAATTGTACGCAAAAACATGGGGGAGTTTGTTAAGAGCGGTTTGTCATGAGGTGAGTCACTACACCATAATGGGTCGACCTAACATTTAAGCGGCGTTTAAGCGCCGCTAATTCTCACTGCTGGCGATTTCACAAAGCGGCAGGGCAAAAGCCGCCGTCAAAGATAGTGTCGGCGATGTCAAGCAATTAAGCGGCGTTTTCGAAAGATAAATGCTCAGCCTAAATTAGCGGCGTTTTTATTTCCTTTAAGCGCCATTTTATACCTTATAAAATAATTAATTTACCAATTATATTAGCGGCATTTATTTATGCTTCGCTAAATTAGCGGCGTTATATGTTCTTTAAGCGGCGTTTTTTAAAAATAATTTAAAAATTAATGTAATTTTTTAACTTTGATTTTTAAAAAGAAAAACAACTACTCTAATTATTATTATTATTATTTTCTTTTTTTAGATTTTTTTTCTTTATTTTTAAATTATTCTCTTTCTCTTTTTAAATTATTATTATTACTATTATTATTATTATTATTATTATTATTATTATTATTTTCTCTTTTTCCTCTTTTCTTCTTCTTCACATCTTGTTTCTTCCTCTTCTAGTTTCTTCATCATCATCATCATCATCATCTTCTTCTTCTTCTTCTTCTTCTTATCGCGTCATCATCTTATTGAGTCGTCACCATCGTTATCACATTCTTCATCTTCATCATAACTTAGTATCCTTTTCACACTTTTTTCAATATCAAAGGGTATTTATAGAAAATAAAAAGCGATGGTATTTAAGCGGTGTTTTTAAGAAAAAACGCCGCTAAATAAAATCCCAAAATTAATGGTCTGCCAAATTCAAATTTTTCTCGAAAAAGATGCGCAAATTTTGAATTTTCTCATAAATTTTAGCGGTGCTTTTTATACATAAGCAGAGCTAAAGTTTAATTTTGTAATTTTTAAATTAAAAATTAGATTTTCCACGGCGTTTTTGGGACAAAGCGCCATGGAATTTCTAATTTTATAAATTTTTCAAATAAAAATATTTTTACCATCTAGCGAGCTTATTTGCTAAATCTAAATGCTTTTAAAATTTAATTATATCATAACTTTAAGCGACCTTTTTAGTCATAAATGCCGCTAAAAGTCTGATACTAAAAGGCGTTTTAAAAAGCGCCGCTAAATATAAATTTTATTGGTTTCAAATTTTTATCATGATCGAGAATTTAGCGGCGTGTTTTTCTCAAAAAGCGCCACTAATTGATTACTTTATGGGCGTTTTTATAGCGATTAAACGTAAATTTTGTGCTTTGAAATTTAATTGTATTATGACTTTAGTGGCGTTTTAGTAAAAGCTGCCGCTAAATCTATGACTTTGAAATTTAATAGCATGCTAGAATTTAGCGTTTTTACATAAGCGCCGCTAGGGTCTCAATCACTGAGTGGCGATTGCGAGAAACGCATGATAAATTATTTTTAGTGGTTTTATGGAAAACGCCGCTAAAGTCATAAATATAGTTGCGTTTAGAAAACCTGTGAAAACTCAAAATATTCACATACAAAAAAAAATAATCCCAGGTCTTTCCTCCACTCTAATGAACTAATTCAACATTAATGTGTTTGCTTTTGTCTTTATAAATTTGTTCAAATTCATACAAATTAACTGGTGCAAATTATATGTATATATATGTGTCAGAATAAAATGGTAATTTAAAAAAAAATTATAATTAGATTAATTAATAATGAATTAGGAAGAAGTGTTAAAATATAAGATATAATAATGAAAACATCATAAAAAATTTTCCTTTAAGCTTTGAGCATTCTCTCATGGATTAGGTATTATATTGAAATTAATTAGATTTATATAATGACATTAGGTGTCATACATTTTTGTCTGTTTTCTATACATGAGAGGTTTTCACATTCAGCTTACAGGGTTCGCTCTGATTTTCTCTCTCTCCATATTCGTTCAATTTCTCCTTTTCTTTTTTTGGTAGGGTGAATAAAATAAAATAAAATAAAATAAAATAAAATAAATAAAAAAGTGAGCAGACATTTGTAAGTTTTATTTACGTGAAAATTAATCAATCTTAAATATTTATCGCTAACATAAAATAAAACCACATCTTTTTAAAATTTGTGCTTTACGGTGCTTGCAAAATCTTTGCTCAGCTCCTGATTTATTAAGACATAGTACTTATATATATATATATAAATATTTATTTAAAAATGCGCTATCTTCGATGTAGGGTGTCATATGTGGGAGGAATCATACTCTCCATACATTCGGGAGTTTTATGATTGTTGAGATTATAGTCTCGATATGTAATTTTTTGAAACGCATGGCATATCGCAGTTTGTCACATGTATGCAGCGTGAATCACATGATAAATCTCAAAAATAATTTATTAAGTGAGGGGC